>NW_012150108.1:667308-671441 GCF_000956105.1 Propithecus coquereli | reverse complement strand
ACCCCCGTAATATGTAATATGCTGAAATAAAAAAAAAAAATTGTAAAGCTACAATCTTCCAGGCACTGTATTAAGGCCTGGAAAACGGAAGTGGCAGAGGGAGGGGGGAGAAAAAAAGGCCCCATCTCCAGGGAACTAAATTAAGCGGAGCTAATATGTACACATAGGGATATATAACTTAAAATAATTAAGGATGTTATGAAGGAAAATTCTGTCATCTCCCCCCCACTGAGCTGGTTGTTTTTGTTTTATTTTATTTTGTTTTATTATTGCTATATTAACTGTGAAAGCGCATCCTCCCCTTCATAAGCATAAATCATTTCTTGGTGTTCTCAGTTGCTCCACTGTAACTATCATCGCATTTGGGAAGTCGGAAATTCATGCTCTGTCCTGTGTTGCCGTGTCAAACGGGGACCTCGCTCAGAAGTTCCATTGATGACTACAAGCCTGCATGGCAAATTGGAGAACTCCTTTCTCCTCTGGTGGATGCCGTTCAACCTTCCAGACGGCAACGCTCTCAAACCCCTGGGAACGCCAGTATCTAAGCCCCTCGTGGAGCAGATTCTGTGAGAGGCGGGGCTTCGTGTCTCCTTTTGTTCATGGACTGTCACAAGTGTTTTATGACTGGAAAAGACCTCCTTGCAATGGTGAGCTGCAGATGGTGTTTGGAACACAGAGCCCCAAATCACCAACTTACCATTTCTTCCAGCCCAGCCCTAAATCCACACGCGGTTGCATTTAAAAAGTAGGTGAAAGATCTTAGGAAAGAAGCCATAGAGCACTTGTGGATTACACTGGATGAAGTGAATTATCTTTATTGAACCCAGATATAAAGAGAAGGGCCCGCTCCTGGGGAATCCCGCCAGCAGGCCGGAGCACACGCTCTCTTGGAGGGGTGCACCCTGCACTCTGCCGCTTATGTAACTCAGAGTTTTTGTCTTTTCGCCTCTTTGTTTGGCAGGCGTGGGTCTGCTTTTTATTGTCTTCGCCACATGTTCTCTCCTTGGTGTATGTTGCAATTGTTGACTTGTACAGCATCAAAAAGAAACAAAGCAAACCTCCAAAAAGAGCAGAAGTTGACCGGAGCCAAAAGCAACTCATGGAGTTTGAGCTGAACTCACTCAGAGCAGGGCAAGGAGACAGAGCTTACAAAACACCTCTGTCTGAACCAGAGACTAGAGCCAAGCATCCGCGTCCAAACGCTCCAGCGCCCGGACGAACCCGCGCACGGCCAGCTGCATGCAGAGAACTGAGGCATCGGCCATCTTGCCTTGGCACTCCTGGGTTTCTAGCCCCTTGGAGCTTGGAGAGTTCCCACAGATTCCATCGGCCGTGGCAGTAGATCTAGCCCCGGGTTTAACACGACGTGTGTTCCAGGCGCACTGTGTCCGTTGACGTGGTGACACATTCTACTACCCTACTGATTGCATCAGCCTCTCCACTCTCGCCCGGAGATGCCACGGCTGTAGACTGCACGTTTGAACCGTCCAGCCCCCCAGCTCAGGCCTGGCAACTGGCACCCGGCTCTAGACGCAGCATGACCTTGTGTGCCTGGTCCCTGCACTGCCCGGGGGTCACCCGTCCTGACCTCTAACAGCATTGATGGATCCACAGGAGACCGTTCAGATCACAGCTGCCTTGTCATCACACGCGCAGTCAACAGTCCCCCGTGTGTGCACCTCGCTGCCCACCCCTCTCATCCGTCCGCCCGTTTACGGGCAGTGCCGCGGGGAGACGCGGATCCCACTCGTTCGACTCTCGTGCTCACGAGGCCTCTGTTTTCTCACCTTCAAAATGAGGACGACGACGTAAGATGACCATGAGGAGTAGCTAGGAGAACGCGTGTCACACGCAGCAGGAACAGCCCTCCCGGCCCACAGGAAGCAGCCCGTAAATTCCTTCCCCTTCCTCCTTTCCTTCCTCCGCTCATTCCTCCCATTCTCTCTCTCACTCATTCGTTCCTTTCTGCTTCCCTCAGCAGCGTCTCCTAGAAGCAGCCTCTGGCACCTCCCGCCCTTGGCAGCTGCCAGCACAGCCTGCTCCCGGAGGACGGCCCCTGGCCACTCCGCGCCCTCCCCTGCTCTCACACCAGGAGCAGAGAACGCTCCCAGGGCAGCCCCAGACCCCGACGGGGCAGGTGCAGCAGCTGCCAGGCCTGTGACTTCCACCTAACCTGTCCTGATCCTTCTGCTGGGGCCACCCCTGACCCCTGACTCTTCCTCTCAGTGCCCTTCCCTGACCTCCCAGGGCCTCCACCCTCAGTGCCATCACCGCCAGCACCCACGTTC
Source organism: Propithecus coquereli (assembly GCF_000956105.1). Taxonomy (NCBI): domain Eukaryota; kingdom Metazoa; phylum Chordata; class Mammalia; order Primates; family Indriidae; genus Propithecus; species Propithecus coquereli. Next base: position 669,153 of record NW_012150108.1, on the reverse strand, counting down.
CCTGGGCATGTCTCCCCAGCCACCTTCAGCCAGTTTCCTGACCCTTTCATGTTCCTTACTTTTAGAATTCTTGACCCTGCTCCTCTTCCTCACCCATTTCCTCTGCCTTAATTCACGCCAGCGATTTCCGTCCCTGATTACAGTGACCCCGCATCCCGGATCCTGCCTCCGGCGGGCTCTCATCCGTGCATTCCCACGGTGGCATCCAGCCCCACCGAACCGCCTGCTCTTGCTGAAGGTACCAGCTCCCTCCCACCTCCGCTCACCCCCTCTCACCAAGATCTCCCCCTGAAGCTCCCCTGCTTCACCTCCCCCAGCCCCCAAGCCTCTGCTCAGGCAGCGAGTCCTCCTGCCACGAGCCAGTGTGTCCAGCGATGAGGGCACAGCCATGCACAGTCTTTGCTCCTGGGGACCTCACGGCCTGCACAGAGAGCAGGTGATAAGGCAGTGCCCAGAGTCCAGGACTCTCGCTGACTGTCCTGCACATGTTGAGCTGGTTCAGTGCCACGCTGGGCAGGGGCGGGACACGGGAGCACACGGAATGGTCCTCACCATCTGGAGTTCACGGTCCCACACTGTGATCTCTCCAGCAGTGGCTGACGCAAAGGTTTCAGGGCGACTCTGTGGCAACAGCTGTCCCCTTGGTCCAGAGCATCCCTCCATGGAAACAGCTGTCTCCTCCGTCTGAAGCATCCTCCCCAGGAGGCCCCGGCCATGGTAGCCTCTGCTGAGAGACTCTCGCTCTGGACATTTCAGTGGGGGATGAGACGGAAACACCTTCACCCCTCCACGGATTGATCGGGCTGCACTTGGGTGGGCTGGCAGTTCACGGCTGGACAGTGAAGTGGTTACCAGACCCGAGTCACTGCCTGACCTATCAGCAGCCCATTCCGGGTCACCTGGCTGCCGGTCGTCCACCTGTCTGACCAGCCCGTGGAGTGTGCAGCCTCCAGAAACTGCCCTCTGAGCAGGAGGTTCTGTGGCCTCCCCCCAAGAGCCCCCTGAAGAGATTTCCTCGTTGCCCTCGACGTTACCTCACAGAGAACTAAGAGATTGCCATTGCGTGCCTTCCAAATCACCAGAAGAAAGAAAAGGTGAAGAAAATATAGACCATTTAGCGAAATATATTAAACAGAAATCACAGATAGCCACGAGGAGGAACATGAGATGTAGAATGAAAGTAGGAGCAAGGATACCTGGAAGGACAGTCCCGTAAACGAGACGCGTCCGGCTGGGGTAAAAGTGCTGTTTGCTGCAGAAACGAGGACTCCTCAGCAAAGCCGCCCAGGAAGGCCGACAGAGAGGGACAGCACAAAGGGACACCAGACACAGTCGGACAGAAATGAGGAGAAAACAGGGGGCTTCCGTGTTAATATCACCAAACTAACTGAATATCAAGTTTAAAAAGGCATTAAAATCTCATAAAAACCACAGTATAATAATGAAATATATAATTCATAATAAACATTTGACTGTCATAATCCTTTGTGTGCCAAATTATATACCACTGAATAGCAAGCAAAAAAATTGACGTATCTAGAAGAGGACACCTCCTTATCGACGCCTCATTGTCAGAAATAGACACACACACCCTCCGCGCCATTCTCCGTCCCCTTACCCTGGTCAGGGCTGGCTATTGTGCTTGTAAGTACGTAAGTTATAATAGTTATGTTTACCTGGCGCTATGGTTTGAATAGTTGTTCCTCCTAAAACTCATGGTGCAATTTAATTGCCACCGTAATGGTTTCAAGAGGTGGGACCTCTAGGAGGTGATTAGGCCATAAGGGCTGTGCCCTCACAAATGGACTGATGCCGTTAGCATGGGGGTGAGTTTGTCCCCTCTCT
>NW_012150108.1:662313-666308 GCF_000956105.1 Propithecus coquereli | reverse complement strand
ATACTGTGAAAAAAAAAATAAAGCAATTGGAAGAGAATATTTTGTTCTACCATCTGGTAATAACTGAGAAAACTTGAATAATATCAAAAATTTTTCCTAGGAAAGATAAATTACCAGTATTAACTGAAATATAGGTTAAAAAAAGAAGTATTAGTATTTGGCCATATATAGAGAGAGCTGTGTGTGTGTTTGTGTGTGTGTGTGTGTGTATGGCCAGCCAAATATATATATATCACCAAAACTATGAATGTTTTATATTAGTAATTAGAAAAATGTGATTGGAAAATTAACAGCAAGCAATTCTATTGGGTTTATACCCAAGAGACAAATTACTGGGTAATTAGGTAATCACATCTTCAGCTTTAATAGGTTATGCCATATTGTTTTCTAAAATGATTATATTATACCCCCACCTGCAATGTGTAAGAATTCCTGTCATACTATGTCCTTACCAACAGCTGATATGGTTGTATTTTCCATTTTTTCCAGGTTGAGGAATTTAAAATTTTACATCATTGTGGTTTTAATTTGCATTTCCCTAATACCTAATAAGGTTAAGCATTTTCCACATGTTCAATGACTTTTGTTGACATTTCTTCTACAAAAATATGACTTTTGACATTTCTCCTTCTACAAAATATAGCTTCAGTTTTTCTATTGGGTGGTTTGTAGGTTTATTTATATGTACTAAATACTAATCCTTTGTGGTTATATCTGTTGGGAATGTCTTTTCCCTGTTTGTGGCTTGTCTGTTCACTTTCTGCATGATACTTTTTGAGGAACATAAGTTCTTAATTTTAATGTGGTTGAATTTATTAATCTATTTCTGGTGTGTGTTTTCTGCATTTGGTTTAAGAAATATTTCCCCATCCTGTAAGTTATAAAGTTATTCTACTAACTATGTTCTTCCAAAAGTTTTTTTTAAATCTTGCCTTTCACATTGACATCTTTAGAATTGTTTTGTGTGTAGTGTGATTTGTGGATCTAATCTCATTTTTTTACAAATGGATGATCACCTATAACATATCAAGTTTCCATCTATGAAAGGGTCTGTTTCTGCACTCTTTTTTCTACATGACTGATGCACTATGTCTTTCTATACTACTACATTGTTTTAATTATCAAATCTTCATAAAAAGCCTTGATTTTTTTAGAGGCCAGGCATCTCCACTTAGCACTATCTCTTGCAGAAAATAATGGCTATTTTTGTTCTTTTCCTCATCACATGAATTTTCTTAACAGCTCATAAATGTCCAAGAAAAACTGAGTTGGCAGTTTGATTGAGATTTTGTTGAATCTGTGGATCAACTTGTGGTGAATTGATATCTTTATGAATATTAAGCATTCCTATCCATGAAAATGGTATATCCGTCCATTTATTTGGATTTTCTTTTCTAGTAATATCTTATAATTTTATTTATAAAGATATTATACAGTTTTATTATATTTATCCCTAGGTAACTTTCTCTCTTCATTCATTTTACAAACACTTATGTATCAATTACTATGATCAAGGTACTGCTCAAAGCATTTTATATATACTAACTCGTCAAACAAACATATTAGGTAGGTACAATCATTGTCCCATTATCCCACTTTTCAGATAAAGATACTGAGGTAAAAAGAGATTAAAGAACTTGACCATATGAAGCATAGAATTATTTTTTCTAGATCAACAAAAAATTATGTTGGTATTTTAATAGGGATTGCATTAAATCTGTAGATCACTTGGGGTAGTATAGACATTTTAACAATGTTGACTCTGCCATTCCATCAGCATGGTATGGTTTTCCACCTATTTATATCCTCTTCTACTTCCTTCCTTAGTGTTTCATAGTTCTCCCTGTAGATCTCTTTTACTTCCTTAGTTAAATATATTTCTAGGTATTTTATTTTCTTTGTTGCTATTGTGAAGGGAATTGAGTCTTTGATTTGGTTCTCAGTTTGACTGTTGTTGGTGTATAGGAATGCCGCTGATTTCTGTACATTGATTTTGTAACCTGAGACTTTGCTGAATTTCTTTATCAATTCCAGTAGTCTCATGGCAGAATCTTTGGGGTTTTCTAGATGTAAGATCATATCATCAGCAAAGAACGATAGTTTGACATCTTCTGCCCCCATTTGGACGCCCTTGATTTCCTTCTCTTGTCAGATTGTTCTGGCTAGGACATCCAGCACTGTTTTGAATAGAAGTGGTGATAGAAGGCAACCTTGTCTGGTTCCAGTTCTAACCGGAAATGCTTTCAATTTTTCCCCATTCAGTATGATGTTGGCTGTGGGTTTGTCATATATGGCTTTTATCATTTTTAGGTAAGTCCCGTCTATATCTATTTTGTTAAGTGTTCTTATGACAAAACGGTGCTGAATTTGGTCAAACTCTTTTTCTGCATCTACCAGAGAAGACCCCATATAGCAAAAGCAATCTTAAGCAAAAAGAACAAGTTGAGAGGCATCAATTTACCAGGCTTCAAGCTATACAACAAGGCTAAAGTAACTAAACAGCATGGTAATGGCACAAGATCAGAGACATAGACCAATGGAACAGAATAGAGAACCCACATATAAAACCATCCTCACATACCCATCTGATCTTTGACAAAGCAGACAAAAACATACACTGGGGGAAAGAATCCTTATTCGATACACGGTGCTGGGAAAATTGGATAGCCACATGTAGAAGATTGAAACAGGATCTGCACTTCTCACCTCACAAAAATCAACTCACGGTGGATAATAGACTTAAAACTAAGGTATGAAACTGTAAGCATTCTAGAAGAAAATGTTGGAAAAGCTCTTATAGACATTGGCCTAAGGAAAGAATTTATGAAGAAGACCTCAAAGGCAATCACAGCAACAACAAAAATAAATAAATGTGACCTAATCAAATTAAAAAGCTTCTGCACATCCAAGGAAACTTTCTTCAGAGCAAACAGACAACCTACAGAATGGGAGAAAATATGTGCATGCTACACATCCGATAAAGGGCTGATAACTAGAATCTATATAGAACTCAGGAAAATCAGCAAGAAAAAATCAAACAACCCTATCAAAAAGTGGGCAAAGGACATGAACAGAAACTTCTCAAAAGAAGATAGACTCATGGCCAAGAAACATATGAAAAAATGCTCAACATCTCTAATTGTCAGGGAAATGCAAATCAAAACCACAATGAGATATCACTTATTTCCAGTAAGAATAGTCTTTATCAAAAAGTCCCAAAACAATAAATGTTGATGTGGATGCAGAGAGATAGGAACACTCACACACTACTGGTGGGACTGCAAACTAGAACAACCTCTGTGGAAAGTAACATGGAGATACCTCAAAGAGCTACAAGTAGAACTACCATTTGATCCAGCAATCCCATTACTGGGCATCTATCCACAGGAACAAAAGACATTCTATAAAAATGACATCTGCGCTAGAATGTTTATAGCGCACAATTCACAATTTCAAAGATGTGGAAACAACCCAAGTGCCCATAAATACATGAGTGGATTAATAAAATGTGGTATTTGTATATCATGGAGTACTACTCAACCACAAAGAACAATGGTGATCTAGTACCTCGTGTATTATCCTGGATAGAGCAGGAGCCCATTCTACTAAGTGAAGTATCACAAGAATGAAAAAACAAGCACCACATGTACTCACCATCAAATTGGTATAAACTGATCAACACTTATGTGCACACACAGTAGTAACATTCACCGGGTGTCAGGCAGATGGTGGGGGAGAGGGGATGGGTATATTCACACCCAATGGGTGCGGTGCACACCGTCTAGGGGATGGACACGCTTGAAGCTCTGACTCGGGTGGGGCAAAGGCAATATATGTAACCTAAACATTTGTACCCCCATAATATGCTGAAATTAAAAAAAAGAACTTAACCAAGGTCACATAAATAGAAATGATGAAGAGAGAATTTGAACCTGAGTCCAAGCTATTAACCAACACACAGGTTAATTTCAAATTTATTTTTAATAATAATTTAT
>NW_012150108.1:656794-661135 GCF_000956105.1 Propithecus coquereli | reverse complement strand
AAGGGTGTGGCTGTGTTCCAGTGACACTTTACACACCAGGTGGCAGGCTGGGTCTGGTTCACAGCCGGAATTGGCACTTTCCAGCTCTAGGTTCCAGAGCTGGAGTGTCCAGCACGGTAGCCACTAACCGTTTAAATTTGTGACCATTTAAAGTTAAATTTAAATTAGTAAAAATTAAATATTTAAAGCTTGGGTCTTTGGTCACACTAGTCACACCACGACTGTTCCACACCCACACATAGCTACAGATCAACGCAGGTCTTGTCACTGAGTGCTGCTCTGACGCCTGGGGACTTCCCAGGTTCACCCACCGAAGTCATCTTCTTTCGAATCCTGGTTTTACGTGGAGTTCTTTAATTGCTGCAGAACCTTGCTTGGACCCCTAGGCTATTTCTTGTGTTCCATGTGCAGCCTATGCAAGGCCGAGCTCCAGGTCCTCCCCTTTATAGACAATGTCAACTGCCTGTCCTCACCCCACTCCCACCACGAAAACCGAGCGGAGCTTGCCTACCTTTGCAGCTTGGAGCCTCTTGATCATTTCTAGCCTTTAAGGACATTCTTTATCCTCATGTATGATTAGCCATGCACTTTAAACATTTTTTTTAATATTCTCTCCAGCATCTTTAGATGATCTGTACTGGTTTGGTTTTTCTGTCTATCTGGTCAGTCATAGTGCCAAAAATGGAAATCTCATCACTGGATGTTGCCATAAAACACTTTTTTCTCTTCCTTCTTTTCTTTCTTCCTTTCTTCCTTCTCTTCCTCTTTCTTTCTTTCTTCCTCTCTTAGAAAGTATGGGGGAAAGTCTGATTCCTGTGACTAAGTGGAAATCTTCCATTCTTAGGCAAATACTAGGAAAGATATTATCTCGGGCATGGGACGAGAGGTCTGATCCGACTGCAACAGTCCGACACCACATTCTAAATGCGTCCCTGACACACAATTCCTGTCATGCATTTGAAATATAACGATAAAGGGTGATTTCTAGTGAGTCTATTTCTGATGGGTTTGTCCTTGGGCGGTTTAACTGGTCACTTCTAGGGAAGAACTGGCTGGCCGGGTTTAATTGAGGACAATGTGGAAGAACATTCTTTTACCCAGAGAGTAAATGCGTGTGTCCTGTGGGAGGGATAATGGAAAAGCAAATGGCAGCAATTCTGGGAAAAAACCAAGTACCTTGTCCCAGTGGGACCAAGGCTGGGATGTGGCTGAGCTCCCAATATCGGGACAAGTAGCAAGAGCTGGGGATAATGAGCAAGGACATCTGCTGCTGAGAGGTCCCAGGTGAGCTGGTCAGTGACCTCACAGCTGGGGAAAGTCTTGTGGCCCTGGACGAGGACAGCCTGCTCTCCTTCTCTCTTTGACTCGGAGACTTTTGTGAAGGGTGATAGTTGTGTGAAGATGTGAGAAAACCAGTCCTTTCTCTTCAATTCTAGGGTTTTAAGGTTTGTTGTGGTTTGTGTTAATCAAAACTCTTTATAACCTAAACCTAGAGTAGTGAAGCTCACAAAGTCAGACAACAGCATGTGGTTACCAGGGGCTGGGAGGGGAGGGACAGGAGGCTGCTGTTCAAGGGGACAGAGCTTCAGTTTGAGACGATGAAGAAGTTCTGGGGGTGGAAGGCGGTGACGGTGGCACAGCAATGGGAACGTACTTGCTGCCACTGAATTGTCACTTAAAACTGATTAAAGGGGTGAATTTTATGTTATGTATATTTTACCACAATAAGAAATCTTTTACAAAACAAACAAAAAGACCTCTTTATAATCTCTTTCAAGTGAGGAATTGCCAGCTGCTCAGGATGTTTGGAACAGGGGGTTACAATGTACGAGTGCTATCACTTAGTGAGCACCCACTCCCTCCGCCAGCTCCTGCCCCGAGCGCTTTGCACACACTCAGTCCAATCCTTAAAACAAGAGAAGAGGAAAAAGGAAAGAACAACAGGAGCCTGCAAGGCCGAGAGGCGCGCCCTGTTCGCCACATTTGATAGAATCAATCTGGAATCCTGCGGCAAGCGTATTTCTGGTGAGACGGTAAAGTGTGTATTTGTGCATCATCCAGTGTAACTGTTTTGGAGCTGATGATCACACTGGAAAGTACAGCCAAGCTACACCACTCCCTCACAGTGGGGCTCCCCCGGCGGTCCCCGGGCCTGGCCTCCATGGGGTCCCCAAGTGCAGCACTGCCCCGGCCAAGACCCCAGCTCCCAGGCCTGCCGCAGGGTGGGCAGCGCTGGTTTCCTTCGTCCCCCTCCCCTTGGGAGAACCGGGAGCCTCCAGATTTTTACTTAAATTGGAATGGGCACATAAAAGCATAAAGAGACATTTGATGTGACCACACTCAAACGGCCTCTTCATGACAAGGCTGTGGCGACATCTACGGCATTTGCCAATCGTGGTGACTGGCCGGGACACGGCGGGTCCCTGCGCCGTCGCTGAGTCTCTCAGGACAGGGCCAGTCCCCCCCTGAACTGTGATGCGGCCAAGTGTCTGGGCCCAAAAATGGGGACTGGACTTTCAGATTTGGATCCCAGCTCCAAATTGTGTCACCTTGGGCAAAGGATGCAAATCTCTCCGTGCCTTGGTTTGCTCACCTGACAAACAGGGATGTTGCGGTAACTCCTGTCGGAACTGCAGCACACAACGCAGAACCTGGGGCAGACCGTGGGTACCGTGGGCCAGCTCTGCTCCGAAGGCGCTCGCCAGAGTCCCCAGGCCCCGGGATCTGTGCTGCGTGCATGTCCCAGGCGCTTAGTGGCAAGAGTGAGAAGACAGCAGCGTGCACCTACGGTGAAGCCGCGAGGCGCTCCTGTCCTTCAGACCGCTCCGGAAAGAGCTCCCCTGCCTTGAGGATGATGCCTGGGCCACACCTCGACTGCGCCACACCGTCGCGGGGAGGCACGTGCCTCCGGGACTCAGAAGGAGCCCGGAGCCCCGACTGAGCACTGGGGGGCTCTGTGCCGCTTGTCCGCCTTGATCCTTCCTGGGCCTTCAGAATTTCCTTGTTCATTTCTGTTTACCAGTATCACACTTCCTATGCATTTTTTTCTTCTTTTCTTTCCTTCCTTGCAAAGCCAGTGAGCTCCCTGGCTGTAAGCGACCTGTAGCTGCACCATGAGAAAGCGCCAGGGAAATTCCTTCTCCATGGCGGCCTAGGGTCAGCTCTGACTGTCGCTGAGGGATGCAGCTCTGGGGGGAAGGCCCACGTGGCGGGAGGCAGCGAATACTCCTGGAGGAATCGCTGGCTGGGGGGGCTTCCGCTGCTGAGGACGCGGCCGAGGTCCTGCCAACGTGCTGGAAAGGGACCTCCGCCATGATGAATAACCACGGCTGGACTAGAAGGAGCAAAAGTGAAATCTTGAGCTTCAAAGGTGCGGGAAGCAGAATGCTCTCTCGGATCAGCGAACCCGTCCCGGCCCTCCCGCCACCCGCTCACTAAGGAGGTGCCTGCCTCGTGCCACTGTCCTCCAAGAAGTTTCTCTTTTGCAGGTAGATTCTTTGTGACTTTATCTATTCAGAATCTGGAATAATAACACTCAGGGAAGAAAGGGCTGTTTTGGAGGGGCTGAGGCGGGGTGGGGATAAAGAGAGGTTTACAAGCAGTTAACCAACCTGAGGGCAATCAGAAAGGGCACTTAAAGCAGTGTTTGCAGCTCTGTGATCCCTTTTTTTTCTTTTTTCCTTTTAAGTAGAGAACTTGAATGATTTTGAAATAACTGTTGGTAGCTGGACTGTGTTCTTTTGACCACAACGCTGCTCTGGGACTGAACCACTGGGTCTCAGTTCTTTATAAATGTTATGTAATAACAGTGGACCCGTGAGATCAGTTTCAAGACATGTTTCTTCCCATAACCGCCTGGAAAACATCCCAAGCGAGGCCTAGAGTGGCTCAAGGTCCCACAGTCCCCAGGACCTGCCTCTCTCTCTAAGCTGGTGGGATGAGATGAATATTGCCCGATAACGTAAGACTGTTTGTGTTTGTGTAGAAAAGTCAACCACAGGACACTGTTCTAGGAGATTGCTTTGGGCAGGTATAAAGCCATCAAGGACAAACCAAAACAAATGCAAATGTGTCATTTGAAGCGATGGGTCAGATCAGATTGGTGGAGAATGGACATTTGCATCTGGAGCAGAACTTTCGGGACAGCGCCTGCCTGAGAGGACGTTCAGCCCTTCGAAAGCGCAAGCGGGTGGGACGGTAGACATGTCCAAGGTGGGCGTCCGCACAGCTCCAACCACGAGTGAGGCAGTGACAAAAGTCCACTTTTGCATATTTAAGGGCGGTTGTCTAGACATTTGGACTCATGTAACTGGCTGAGTTTTTTCACTGAAAGCAGGTAAA
>NW_012150108.1:626674-655269 GCF_000956105.1 Propithecus coquereli | reverse complement strand
GGGTAATTGCTAATTTCTATTAAGCCCCAGAAGCTCTTCCCAGGAAACACAGTGCATTTTCTTTTCTCTTTATTCATCTTTGAGTGAGGGTAGTGTAGACTAGCTTGTCGTTTGCAAGCAGACATGGCGCATGGCATAGGTATAGAGAAACCACAGTGTCTGGACCCTGTACAGATTATCTGTTGCTACATGACGAATGTCCCCATGCTCTGTGACGTAGAGCAGCAGCTACTTTATCATGCTCAGACTTCTCCATTGACACGTCTGTGTCAGGACAAGGCTGACCCAAAGGCTGAGCTCGGCGGGTCTGTCCACTGAAGCGCCTTCGTGTGGCCTCTCCACGCGGCTCAGGCTTCTCACTCAGGACGGCTTTGTCCCCAGAGGGAAGGTCCCAGAGCACACACGCCAAGGCAGGCAGGAGACACAGCACCTCCTCTGCCATGCTCCATTGCTGGAAGCCAACAAATCCCACCCAGATTCAAGGCAAGGACTCAAAGACCCCACCTCTTGATGGGAGAAATGTCAGAGTAGGTGGCCATATTTTAAAACTGCCCCAGGAGGACACAGATCTGATGTCGAGGCAATGCTCCTCGCTGAGCTGCTGCCGGTCAGCTGCCAGAGGCAATGCCCCTGCCACGGTGACTGCCCTGCTGCCAAGTGCTGGTCGGTGGCCAGGCTCAGCTCCCCCCAGACACAGCCTCTCAGAAGCGGGGTCCTACGCTCCATTCGTGGGGCGTGGCGGTAGAGGCAGGGGGTAGGGGAGGCTTAGCTACCCGCCTCCACCCCGCCAGGTCCACTAGGACCAAATCTCCCCTCTCGGAGTTAGACGCATGGTGGAGGCAGCAGCCTCATCTGCATGCGGAAGAGACACGTATCTGCTGCAGGCTGCTGGGACGGCGCCCTGGTGTCGTGGTTTGGGGGCCTCCTGCCTTCAGAAAGCCCCCGCTGCCCACACCTGTCCCCAGAGCTCCCTCCCTTTCTCTTCTTACCTACACCCCTTCGTGTGCAGCCTCTCACACCTCAGAGTGCTGGACCCCTCAGCCACGCCTGCCCTGTACGCTTGCTGTCCTTTGTTTGCTTGAGAAAATTGTCCAGAAAAATAAAATTCTCCTCTGGTATTTAGGGTTGAAGGAAGGTTTTTCCAGCTCTATGCTTTTCTCTACCATGTTTGGGGTTTCGAAGGAAGCAAAGTCTCCTAGGAAGTTTGGGTGATTTCACTATGTAATTGCACAATTCTAAGTGACAGGATAAGGAAGTGGTAAAAGATCTTAGGAAGCTCTAATTAACTCCTAGCCAATATCAATGAGAAAAACGTTTCCCCTCATATGCTGGCCACAACCCCAGGACTTATCAGAAAGCCAGTGACATATTTACGGCAGAGAGCTCTGAATTCACAGAGGGTCACCCAACTCAGTGCCGCAGAAAAGTGCAGAACTGGGCTTAGTGGGTCGCTTCACCTCTCGATCCGACTTAGAAGGTTTTGAGACCACTCTGGCAGGTGATGCGGGACACTCCCATGCCTGCTTTGGTCAGCAGCAACCGCTGGTGATGGTGGTATCCTCTGAGGCAGAGGGGCTGGAACATGGGGACACAAGTGGCCCTGGGGGAGGGGGTCTTTGTGATGCATTGTTTTTCGCAGTAGTGATTTTTCTTCTTGGTCTAGCTGAAACTAACATGACCTTGAAGGTCAGATTCAAGTCAACTTTGTCCAAGAAACTGTCCCTGGTGACCCTGGACCACAGGACTGTCACCACCTCTCCACTCAAATGGCACCCAGGGTCAGAGCACACAGATGAACGCCTCCTTGTCTGTGTTTCCTTCGTGAGTTGTATGTCTTCACCTTGTGTGGTCCCCTGGGTGGTGAGGTCCTTGAGATCTAGGAATGAGCCTGTCCTCCAGGGCTCTCTCCTGCAAAGCCATGGGATTCCGTTGAAAACTGGAATAGCAGCGATGCCACTAGGCCACCGCAGCTGCTGGGTCGGGTGGTGCAGAAGGTTGACAGGAGGCTTAGGAAGGCGGTGTAGCTCCCAGGAAGAGCAAGGGGCCCTTCCTCGGCTCGCCCAGGTCCCCATCTCCAGCTCACCTTTTGTGCTGACCGAGCTGTCTCTGAGCATCCAGGTTACATGACGCGTCAGCCCTGGCATTGACCTTTCTTTCTGTAGAGTCTCGACAGGATTACTTTAAAAAATCTTCTTTCTAGCTCATTCTGGAGCATCTTTTAGGAAGACCGAGAACGCTAAAGGGTCCACTAGTCCCCCAGTTATGGAACATCACAACCGAAGGAGAAGCAGAGGGCGCTTCTGGAAGTTCCCTGACGAGCGTGGGGCCTCCCGCCATCTCTCAGGGGCACGGTGCCGGGGTAGCTACTCCTTCCCAGGGAACTCGGACGGAGGGACGTTGACAGAAAAGGCCAGCTGTCGTTTTTAAAGGGAAGAACACTGTTGCCCAGAAAGTTAAACCCTGAGATACTTGATAATGGAGTCATTAATACACTCTTCGGTGACCACCCCAACTGTCCCTGCCTATAAATGATGCCTAAGTGCCGCGATATCGCGGGTCCACGCCAGGTGCCTGCTGCGGCCCCCAAAGTCGTGGCAGTGGGGCGGCGGCCCGGGAGAAGAGCCCGGTATGCGCCAGGCTCTTGTGGCCCTGGCTCCAGACCCCGCCCGCCGGCAGCCCACCCAGGGGCGCGGTGGGGGTCCCCACCCCTCTTGGAGCCTTCCTCTCCTGTCTGTCACGTGCGTCCGCCAGGATGATCCCCGGAACCACGCCCTGCCCCATGTCGTGACTTTACCCATTATAGACTCCGATAGGCACATCCTTGAAACTCAGCACAGGCAGTATTAGTCCCCCAAGTTCTGGGGAACTAACGCCTTCCATGGTGTATCTTCCCTGGGGAGCCGGGCCCAGCCCACCTCTGCCCACCCCATAACTGAGACCTCCCCCAGCAAGCCCCCCGGCTGGCCCCTAGAAGGAAGGAAGGCTCTTTAAGGGCAGGTCTGGGTCTTGTGTCGCTGTCCTGTTCCCAGGTGGCACCAGGAGTCACAGCACTTTGCCAGGAGAGCGGCCGATGTCCAGGTCTCCTGGCTGGAGGAGGCTCGCGTGTAGTTCAGGAACTTCCCAGGTGGGAAAGCTCCCCATGGGCCGGACTTCACTTCGATTCTTTCCATCACGAAGAGATGGAAACGTCAGGACCAAGGGGCTTTAATGTCCCTTGAATTCCTGCAAAATTGGTGACAAGAACACCTGAACCTCATCCTCACTGGTCCCTGTCCCAAGTGGCCTGGGACCCAGGACCACAGCTCACCTCCCATCCACAAATGTAGATGCAGCGCCCGCCACCACAGGCCAGCGCCAGCACACGAGCCAGCGGCATTTCAAACGAGGGGGAGGGGAGCTGTGACCCCTTCTGTTGCTTTACTAGGACTGAAACGATGGGTCCACGGTGACATCCAAGCACAATTCTCATATCTTTTGGGCCTGGTTCGATAGTGACACTCAATCAAAAACTTTCTTATCTCATCCGCGAAATAGATTTTTCTTTCTGTTCTTCCAGAAGCATTACAATGGCGAGCATAAGTAATTTCTAGCCAAAGAGGGACTCCCCCGGGGCACCTGCCAACCTCACACGTCCCTTTCGTTTCCTCTCTGCCGTCCACAAAGTCCGTCTCCTACAAAGAGGCGCGCGGCTCTTCGCTTTTCCTTGCTCGAGAGCAAGAAGCATGTTCACAGCCACGTTTTCCTCCCCTGCAAGGGAGAAATTGTTCTGCAGGCTTGTCAGAGCCTCTGAAGTGGGGCCCACAAAGATGGCAGAACATTCAGAGATCGCACACAGGGTCTCTCTCACACACAGGGTCTCACACACAGGATCACACACACACCACACACACACACTCCTCACACTGGTGTTGCAAGAATTCCTGGAACATGAAATTCTAAAAATGAATAGGGTTCCACAGTCAGAAAGGGAGAACATTTGAAAAAGGAGGAACCCTGTGAATTTGATGTTTAATGACCTGCCTGATGAGAGGCTTTCGCCACCTCAGGCAAGAGAGTCAGAGGATGTGGGATGAGGCTTGGCTGTACCCACCCCCTACATGGTGGCCTTGCAAGTCACTGGGGCCTTGTCCTCCACTTCCATGTCTGTCCCTTGAGGACCATGGTGGTCCTAGCTGCCTCACAGGGTGATGTGCTAGAAGGATTTAGACCTGTGAGTAAGGAGTAACTGGCCAGGGTAATATGAGTTGTTTCTGTCATTAAAGTCAAAGCCCAGCATCCAGAGATGTTAGAAGTCACGTCCGTGTGGTAATGTGAGCGGTTCAAAACATGGAAGACCTTGCATACTAGGTGGATGAACAAGTAGTACTTAGACAAAAGGAATCCACAAAGGAGGAAGGGAGCTTGTATTTATTGAGCAACTACTACATGCCCTGAACAAGATTTTGTGAAGCTGGTGCTAAATACTCACATTTCACTGATGAGGAAATGGGGTCTCTAGAAGGTGAGTGGTTTACGTATTGACACACACCTGGCGAGCGTAGGAGGTGTACCTTAGAGCCAGGTCTCTGTGACCCCAAAGGTCATGACTTAGCAGAAGGAAAGGAGTGGAAAACATGCCCACTGCTCTCATATCATCAAGATCCTCTGACAGTGTGGAGGTCCCCAGCGGCTTCTTACCCGTGTGTTTTTAACCTACTTGGGCCTGTTAAATTAGGAGCTGCCTCCGCTCTCTCATACCTCTCTGCCTTCTCTGATTCTGTTGCAGGACCATTTTCTGCCTGGAGAATCTGTCCTCCTCCTTCGCACCCTCCCAGATTCCCTCCCCTCCATTCCCACGGCCCTCTGTGCGTGTTCCTGTCACAGCCCTCGCCCTGCCGAGGTGGAATGCAGTCCTGCTTTGTGCACTCTGTCAGAAAAAAATTACTCGTCTTCCAAAAATACGGAACCAACAGCCAATTATCCTGCATCTGCTTTGTTTCAAAAGTGAGCATGGACAAGTCTGGGGTGTTATCTCCAGACTGCTCTAAAACGCTCTCAGCACTCTCAGAAGTCACAGAGGACACATGCGCGATCATTCAGTTAATGGATTGCAACCTATTTCTGTAGGGCTCCCACAGACAGCCTCACAGCCAGGACTCGGGAAAGATCCAGTGGGAAGACGTAGACTGTAACCTTGGTCAGACCAAGGGCTGAGGAGATAATTGAAACTCTTACACCAGAGAGGGCAGAAACAAAAGTCATTCTCAGGTGCAGAAAAGGAGCAGAGAATCATCTAAAATGCACATCCCGAAAGGCTGAAGGAAAAGAAAACGAAGGCTGAGCAGGTGTCCGCCCGCGACAGGGAAGGTTCTTCCTCCGGCTCCCTGCGCCAGCGCACGGGCCCTTCCCTGCAGAGGGTCCGTCCGCTCACTGAGGTTAATCAGCCCGAGCTCTCTCTTTGCAGCCGCCAGGGGTTTCTGGCATGCATTTCCCTCCCATCTGCGTGACGAACCACCTGCTCTCAACAGTTAAAAGCATAGTGGGATTGAATTCAAATCTGCGAAACTTGGGAACTCGTACGGGGCCAACTTCGCAAATAACATTTGATTTCCCAGAGAGATGCTCTGTATTATTTAATATTTGTTTACCAAACATCGATGATTCCTACATTAGATTCGTTTTCTGGTTATTATCTAATCCTCGTTTACTTATTGAAAACTAGGGCAAGCATGCGCTAGAAAAAAATCCAAATGCCACGTAAAGGTAAAAAGATGAACAGCAAATGTCCCTCACAAACCTGACCCGCCCCTGCAAGAGGTAACCGTGAGGAATAGTTCTGTGCGCCTCCAGAAACGTCTTTGCAGGTGCAAGCCCACGCGTTCCTGTTTGTTGTGCTCGCACCGGATGAGAACACCCAGCACCTGCTCTTCTGAACTTTGATTTCTTTGCTGTAACAATGTATTTCAGCACATTCAGACCTACTTACTCTTTTCCAAAACTGCGGTGGTGTATTTTATTTTACGGGAGAATGACGATGCATTTTTCCAAGGTCCTATAGATCGGCATTTAGGTGTGTTCTGTCTGTTGCCTTTACAGATAACACCAGAGGCTAGCGTATGCGCCTTTCTGCACAAGCATGAGTGTGCCCACGGGATAAATCCTTAGAGGCACGATTGTGAGACCCAAGAATCTGTCCTTTTTCATTCGTAGGAAACTGCTAAATTGCCCGCTGACGGTGTTGCACGAATGTGCGCTCCCACCAAAGCAGGCACGGCCCCTTCCCCTTATCTGGCCAAACAGGCTAACGTGAGACAGTCTACTTGCCAGGCTGGTCACAAACAACAAACACCCGTAGGCTGCCTTTTTATTTTTTTAGCCTTTTTTTGTCTATGGTTTGCGTGCGTGTTCTTTGTCAATTTTTTTATTGAGTCTGGTACTTTGGTACCAGATTTGTAGTCACTGACTCTCCATTAGTGACATGTTCTTTTTCTGACGTGTTTGGCAAATATTTTTTCCAGCTTAACATTGTTCTTTACTTTAACTTCTGTCATATTTTTCCTTGGTGAATTTTTAGTTTTATTTTTATGCCGTCATGCTCATTAGTCTTTCCCCTTACAGTTTCTAGGTCGTGTTTCACTTTGCTTAGCAAGGCCTCACCCACTCTCCCGAGAGACAAACAAGGAGACTGAAGTAAGTGGAGAGACGTATTTCTGCCTAGGAGAGGAGCTCTCAGTATGTGTCATGTAGTAATAATTAATTTAATACAATTAGAAGCTTGGTATTTCTTAGAAGAATAACCACAAAAATACATAGGAGAGTAAGTAGCACCAGCCAGATGGCAAGGCTAGAATGATTAAAATCTGGTGGTTGAGACTCAGAGATAAGCAAAGAAATAAAACAAGACAGACTCAAGAAATGCAACCAAGAATAAAAGGAAGTGTTAGATTTTATGAATGTGACATTTCAGTGCCACAAATAAGCAGTGTCTCAAAACACAGCGTGACTGGAGGAGCAGAGGAAGGATAAGAAAGCACAGTCTCCTACCTAAGTCTTCATACCAAATTTTGGCAGCTATAGCAAATGTTTAAATATAGTAAATGAAATTACAAAAGTACCAGAAGAGTAGGTATATTGTAATATTCAGATAAATAAAGCCTTTCTATACATTCACAGAATTAATTAATGACAAAGGAAGAGATGGACAAATTTGACTATGTAATATAGGAAGAGTTCTGCAAAATCATCATAATCAAAATCAAAAGACAATGCAAACACTTGGGGGAATGTATACTAACCACACACATGACAAAGAATAAATATCCACAGTGCACAAAGAATTTGTTCAAATACTTAAGAAAGTAAGGAGATAAAGGCAATGATCAAATTAATATACAGTATTAGAAAGTAGCAAGCAACCCGATACATAAAGCCTGGAGTTCAGAATCAGCAGAGTTGTGCAAAACAACATGGTCACAGCCACACAGTGGGAGTGCCACCGGCCACGAGTTGAATTAGTGACACTGCCAATATTTGATCACGTCTGACCTACAGAATATTTCAAGCAAAATTGGAAGTTTACGTTGTCTTCAAGTCAAGAATGCTACTTTTAGAGATTAAAGAAATACTTTAACATGTATAGCAGGTGTTTACAACAGTTTTATTACCCATTGGATTGGTTTAAAAAAATTTAAGTCTGAAAATACCAGCGTTGTGCAGAATGTGGCGCTCTGGTACACGGCTGGTGGGGCGGCAAGTGGTACAGCCAAGGAGCCACGTAGCAACAGCCAACGAAGTGGCAGATGCACATCTCTCATGACACGGCACTCGCCCTTCTAGTATGCATGTTGTATGTGTGGTGGTGTATCATACGTGCCTAAGAGGGCAAGTGCTGTGTCATGAGAGATGTGCATCTTCAATTTGTCCATGTTACATGAGGTGTATATGTGAAACACATGTATACATGTAGATATGCATGTGTGTGCACATACATGTGCATTTGCAGAGGTATATACATGTTTGTGTACATGCATATATGTATGTGGGCATATGCATACATACATGTGTATCTGTATCTTAGAGAAACTCTCTCACACACAAGTGTACATTCACACACATGCACATACAGTAACATGTACAAAGACATTGAGTGGTACCATTGTTTATAGAAAGAAAAAATGTACACAACTTAGCTGTTACTCAGGAGGGGAACGTGCATATAAGCTGTAGGTTATTCACATGATGGAACGTCATGCAATAGTTACAATGTGCAAGTTAGATCTATACATATCTACATGGACAAATATCAAAAACATAAGACCAAATTTAAAAGTAGCAAAATACATGTGGAATATGATTCCATTTGTATATGGATAAGTGCACAGATAGTAAAACTAAAGAGTAATACATTCTAATGAAGTATACCACCGTCAGGGGGAGCACTGCGCTGGGCAGCAGGAGTGAATGGGGGAAGCCTTGGAGCTCAGTACCTAACATCGTCGTCCTTAAAAATTGAGACAAATTGGCAAAATAGCAACATGCTTAAAGTTAATAGATGAATCACTCTGTATATTAACATTTTAATGGAAGACATTTAATGTCATATTCATGCCTTTTTATAGACAGGAATACATATTATTCTTAGCAGTCTTTGTCATTTTTACTCTTCTCTCCCTTTTGTTGGATCCTTCCTCCTTGCACCCGCACCACCCTCCAGCCCCGGCTCCCCACACTCGAGCAGTCCGTGCCAACAGCCAACTACGCTGATTTCCATACTGCCCCTGCTCCTGCAATCGCGCACAAATGTCCACCATCTTTGGATATGCGTGCACACGTAGACACAGTACTTCATCCTTCTGCGTGGAGGTAGGTGAATAGATAGACAGGAGTCATCAATGACGGTTTGATTTTTCTGGGATCCTATTACATGTGCTTTCTTCATTTCGCTTTTCCCGCTCAACAATATCAGACGGAGATCCCTCTGATTCAATCTCTGTCTCTCCCCTCTCTCTCTCCCCCTCGCCCCTTCCTCCTCTCTCTCGTCTTCTTTTTATCCGCTTCATAAGAGTTTACGGATGAGCAGAGCTTACTCAACAGCCCCCTAACTGACATGTGTTCAGCCTGTTTCCAGCACTTAGCTCCTATGGACGGCGCTGTGATAAGCATCTTGGTCCAAAGATCATTAAACATGGTGTCTCATTTTATGGGCCATAAAGCATATCTACATTTTTTTAAAGATTTCCACATTATTATAACAGGAAAGGTCATGGAGGTCATGGACAAGAATTAATTTTTTTCTTCGGTTTGTTTGAAAATTTCTTTTCATTGCTTTTTCCGGTGACTGGCAGCCTGAATGTATAGAGTTCTTGAGTCACAGTCTTTCTCTCTCTCTTTAATCTTTCCTCCCTAAATATTGCCGAGATAGTTTGAGGCAAGTATGATTCTTTTTCCCCTTGTGAGTAATTTTCTTCTTCCTGGTGCTTGTAGGACTTATGTTCGTTTTTGAAGTATAGTCGCTTCCGCAGAATGTCTTGGTGAGTGATTGCTTTCTAAGCATTTTTCCTGAGACATGATAAGCACTCTTGATCTAGTAATTTAGGTCTTTTGTCATTTGAAGAAAGTTTTTTAAAACTCTTTTAAAAATCCTTCCCAAATATACTTTTTTGTTCTAAAGTGTTCTTTTCTCTGGTTCAAGAATACCAATTAATTTGTACATTGGAACACGTGTCTGTCATTTGCGCTGATCGTAATATCTGAATTACTCTTTATCCTTTGCATCCTGTGTCATTTCTAAACTCTCATCCTTATTACAGTTCCAGTTTTGATGACAATTCTAATAAACTCAGTAGTCCTGAAATGTTGTAACTGTTCTCCAGGCATTCATCCCCCTTGCATCTCATTCTTTGACCCTCTAGGTTACAGAGCTCATGGTTGTATTTCCTTGAAAGTATAAGTATCTGTTGCTTAAAATTATCTTATTTAGGTAAGATATTTAGGTACATCACTTTTCTTTCAGCACTCACATCAGCTGTGCTATCTGCCCCCAAAGAGTTTAAATGAATTATCCTCAACTTTCTCCTTTTTTATTTGAAGCATATGGAATTCCATTTTAATTCATCCATTGGCTTTTTAGCAATACTTCATTGCATTACATTTTTAGTGATTGATCTAGAAATTACAATACATTTCCTTAACTTTCACAGCCTGCTTAGAGTTAATATTGCGCCACGTGACGTGAAATGTAGAAACCTGGTGACCATACAGGTTTTGGACAAGTATGAACCGTACCCTCAACTCAGGAACTTGAGTGCTTGAAGTTTATGGTTTGTGTTTTTCTCTTTTTCCATTTGCCAGCAGTCTGAGGAAGAAAGGAGAAGACATTCTTTATCTTGGGGGCATATTTTCTAAATTCCCAAAGGAAACAACCCTCGCGTTCCATCCCTTGTGCTTCCTCCCCATCCGTGGCACACCCACGCCGGCGTCACGTTCCCACACACTCTGCCACACGCCTGTGCAGGTGAAGGTCCTCGCTGTGTGTTCACGCTTTCAAAGGCTGTCGTCCACACTCCCAAGGCCTGCGTGCAAAGGTGTGTCTCTGTCAAACTCTTTCGTTCACTGAAAGAAAAGAGCTTACGGTGCAGTGTAAGAAAGCCGCTGACATCTGCCCGTTAGAGCCGGTAAGTAAACTGGTGACAACAGGCGCCAACACAGAAAGAAACATGTTGTAATGAAATTTAAAAAGACCGTTGTCATCTGAAATCTATAAGAAAAGATTTTTATCTCCTTCATGGGTTTGTCATTGTGGTAAGGGGTGGAAAGCACGACATGGCATTTCATGCTCTGGGCCCAGCTCCCGCCTTCCCGACAGTCATGGCTGGGGCAGGGCGTAACTGTCTGCTCTTCCGACACGATGTGAACACATTGCAAACCAATAGCAAAACCGAAATCGCGTATTTGGCAAAGATGCAGATTTCGTGAGTTCACAAGAAATGCCAGGGCCCTGTCTGCTCAGATGACACATTCCTCCCTAGACTCACGCAGACCACTCATCGAAGAGTTAAGGAAGGCTCTTGACAACATTGTTGAAAGCCTCAGATGTTTTTGCAAAAATGAGAGGCTTTCCAGTTTGCTGGGAAGGGGCGCCACTGTGCCACCAGCCTTGAGTTGTGCCCAGGATAATCTGTAAAGAAAGAATTTATAGGTTACAGCAGATCAACATAGATTTTTTTAAATGATCAATTAAATCACAGCTTAGTGGCACGTTTATAGAGCATAAAAAGAGTGTCCCTTGATGATCAGAAGAAACCTTCAAAGAGCAAATTTTAAAGGGCAAACACTCCCCCCTCAAAAACAATACCCCTCTCATTCAAAGGTGGTCACCTGTCTCTTTCCTCTGGGAAGATCTAACGTAATCTTTTCAGTGATCCTAGGTTGTCAAAAACAAAACCCCAGATTAACACCTTGAATTTGAAATCTGGGTGTCTTGGACAGCTTTAAAAGTGCAAGCTCAACAACTCAAGAAGTAAAGGGAAAGTCTTTAGATGTGGAGGGAAAAAATACCTACAACAGAAAGAAGAAAATATATACCATCCCAACAAAATGTCTTGGCCCCTGTGTGCTGCGTGGTACGTGCACACCTACGCGAATGTGCTCCCGCCTCTTCCTGCTGCCCTCTCCTCACTCGGGGAACGTAACTGTGTACCCTATCCACACTCTGGCTGCTTCTACCCCAGCCAACCTGCAAATAGTCCCAGGTATTCTGCTATTTTTTGACTTTATAGCCGTTCTGGAATAATATTCGGTTGGCAAGAAATTTCAAAGCAACAGGAAACCCCAAGGTTTAATGGATTTACCAACCCGCCACTTAGGCAAAATGGCTTCCAGCAAGGAGAGCTGCTGGAATGGGCTGCCAGCTTGTTGAAGGTCGGATGGAAGACGAAAATAAACAAGCATTAATCCCGAGAACTTTTTGGTGGAATTATGAAAACGGTCTGTTATAAAACACAGCCAGATGTCAGCCAAGACTGAGTCCACTGAAACGATAGCTTCGAGTAAAATCGGCGAAGGTCAGCGAGTAGGGCGAGGTCTCCAGCACGCTGGCTCCAAGAAGTGGGGAGGTGCGGTTACGCCCCAGCCCTGCTTCACCCGGGAAGCATAATTGTTTAAATGACCCATAAAAAGAATTTATGGAGCCCATGGATGAACATAGATTGTTTTAAGAGATTAATATTTCACAGCTTAGGGGCAGTTTGTAGAAGACCAAGACAAAAAAGAATGTCATTTGATAATGAGAAGAAACTTTAAAAGAGCAAAAATTTTAAAAATTTCCTCTTGATTTGACAATTATTAAATTTTTATATCAGCAAAAAGTTTAATTTTATAAAGACCTATAAAAGTTTCCTATTGATACACTAACTGAATTCTTCAAAGACACGTGTGTAAGGATATTCATTGGAACATTTAATATTAAAACCTCTGAAGTAATCTACATGTCGATCTGTGGAATATTGGTTAAATAAATAATGGCATATTTTCACCGTAGAACAAATGTGAATTTTTTTAATTAATTAATTTTTTATTTATAATTGACAAAATGCAAATGGTGAAAAGGGCAATAGACCTGCTTGAGAATTGCTGTAGAGTTGTGTTTAGCATAAATTAAGGATGAAAAGGCAAGCACCAGAGAATTACATATATCATTATCCAGCCATCTTTTTATTAATCAGTCTCTCAATCAATGTTCCTCTGGCTGTCTATGCAGGGAAAGTTCTAGAAAGAAGCCAGTGTCTGTGGCAGCCACCTCTGCAGAGTACAGGGGCTGAGGGCAGGGGGTTTTCCTTTTGAGGCTGTACTTTTCTGTATTGCTTGAATGTTTTACTTTGAGCATATATTGCTTTTGTATAACTTTTTAAAAATTAGTTAAAAAGAGCAGGAGAGGAAAGGAAAAAGAATGAGGGCCTGTTGAACAGAAAGCTCACTGATGGGGTGTGGCAATCTGGTTCCTAAGAGGAAATGGGACCACTATGAAAATACTGACAACCTCTGAAAATGATAGAAGCCCACCGGTCCCCGTGACAGAAGCAGTTACACCGTTGTGCTGTTCCAGTAACAGAACGCGGTGTGCTTACATTTGTTCAGCGCCTGCTGAGGGTTCTGATGGCTGATGGCATCTCACCTGCCTGACGGTGACTTTACTTTGAACCCCTGCTCTGCGCATTGGGTGTCCCTGTGACTTGGGTTGGAGTTAAGAGGTTTTTACAAAGAACATGGAAGTACCACAAAACAGACTCTGGTGCCCAATGGAAATCTGAACTCCACGAAGCCCTAAGTGAGTCTGAGGGCACAACAGATTAAGAGGCTAAGAGGAAAACGTTAATGTAAAACCTTGGTGCAGTTGGGAGAATCTTTGAACTTGAAGTGTAAAGTAAGGGTAGGTAGGTCGAGACAACTAAGAAGCAGCAAAACATTTGAAATAGTTTATGTTCGTGGCTTGCCTTTAAGTTCTGGCCAGGGTTTGGCTGCACGTGAAGGACCAGGAATGGGAGGGTCACCCTCCTGTGCAGGACAGCCCTCACGGCCAAGCCTCGGCATACTCTGGGATATCGCTGAGGTGGGACGCCGGGTTCTAGCGCTGCCGGGAACGCGGGAAAGCACATCCTCTGGGCCGAGCTTGCTTTGCTGCAGCCTTAGGGGGCCCCTTTGCATGGCTATGGATGTGTTAGGTCATTAAACACGAAATGTCTGATTTCCAATCAAAAGTTTAGTTTATTTTACCTCAAACAAGAAGCACTACAATTAATCAAAGTATGTGCCTAAACTGTCAACACAGTTTTGCCATCTTAATGGTGGCTGGTTTATGCCAGCAGCGAAGAAACCTGGAGAGCGAGTGGTGATGAAATCATGAAAGGCATTTTCCACAGCTTGGTGAGAAGTGAATATTTTTCCTTGCAAGTAGTGGTCAGTTGGTGCAAGGTCTGGTCAATACGGTGGATGACGGAGAGTTTCCAAGTCCAGCTTCTGTAGTTTGAGCAGTGTTGTTTGTGCGACATGTGATCTAGTATTGTTTTGCAAGAAGATTGGCCTGTCTCTATTGACCAATCTCGGCTGCTTAATCGCAAACATCCCCATCATTTCATCCAACTGGGTGCAATAGACATCCGCTGTAATTGATTGACCAGGTTTCATGAAGCTGTATCGGATAATACCAGTGCTGAACCACCAAACAGACACCATTAGCTTTTTTTGATGAATATTCAGTTTTGGACTGTGTTTTGGCACTTCATCTTCATCCCACCATTGTGCCAAATGCTTGCGATTGTCAAAAAGAGTCCATTTTTCATCACACATAACAATATGGCATAGAAATGGTTCACCTTTATGTTGTGACAGCAAAGAAAAGCAAGCTTCAGGATAATTTCTCTTCTGATGCTCATTTAATTCATGCAGAACCATCTATCCAGCTTCTTTACCTTGCCAATTTGTTTCAAATGGTCCAATATTATTGAAATAGTAACACCAAACCTTGCTGCTAATGTATGCATAGGTTGAGATGGACTTACTTCTACTATAGCTTTCAGCTCATCATTATCCACCTTGATCTCAGGTGGCCCACGTGCTCATTTTCAAGATTAAAATCACCAGCAGAGGACTTCTCAAACCATCGACGTTCTTTGCATTCATTAGCCACATCCTTCCCAAACACTTCATTGGTATTTCAAGCTGTCTGTGCTGCATTGGTTCCAGGATGGAACTCATATTCGAAAATAACATGAATTTTTTACTTATCCATGGTTTCACAAAAATTGCTCTAAAAAAACCTTGAAAGATAATCACAAGCCAAACCATGCATTTGAAAGAATGAGGATGCACCTTCACAATAAAAATAAAACAAGACGTATCAAAGTGAAATTGTGCTTAAGGTAATCAGACATTTCATATATAATAACCTAAATATTTAGGTACCCAGGGTGCTATGAGTGAACGTGAACTGCAATGTCCGCTTAACATTGTTGTGCCTACCTGTTGGCGTGGTCAATTTTATGTAACAGCTTTACTGGGCCACAGGGTGGCCAGACATTTGATCAAACAGTATTCTGAGTGTGTCTGTAAAGGTGTTTCTCCATGAGATTAACCTCTGAGTTGGTAGACCGAGTAAAGCAGACTGCCCTCTGCAGTGTGGGTGGGCTCACCCAGTCAACCGAAGTCCTGAACAGAACAGAAAGGCCAGTAAGTGAGAACTCCTCTTGCCCGACTGTTTGAGCTGAAACATAGGTCTTTTCCTGCCTTCAGACTCGTACCGGAGCTACGCCATCAGCTCTCCTGTGTCTCCAGCTTGCCGACTGTACGTCTTGGGACTTCTCAGCCTCCATAATCATGTGAGCTAATTCCATATAATAAATCTCTTCACACACACACACACACACACACACATCTCTCCTGGTTCTGTTGTCTGGAGAACCCTGACTAATGCAGCTGTCTATACGTTGTACAGTTATCTCCTTAGGATAAATTCACAGGAGAGAGACCGCCAAGCAAAAGATAGGTATTGTCTAAATTTTCACACATGCTGCTGAATTTCCGTTCAGAAGTGCTGTGTTCATGACCTTCCCAAATAGCTCTGACTCTGGGCGTCCTTTCACTTTGCATGGGGAGTGCTTCGCGTGTTCAATGCTATTGGCCATCTTGTTTGGGTATTTTTCTTTTTTTTCCCCTTTGGTGATGTGTGCTTTTGTTCCTCATCTACTTTTATTTAGTTGGTGTGTAGGGTCAGGTTGTCCAGGAAAGAGATTGTGAAACAGAAGTGTGCTTGCAGGAGGTTTAGCTGGCTCTCAGAGCAACGGCCAGAGGCAGGGAGGCCGGAGGTGGAGGCACGGCTGCAGCAGGCCCTCAGCCCACAGCAGGGGCGCCCTGGAGCTGAGGCGCCCTGCGGAAGTCCTGGCACCACGTGGAGGGGCCTCAACCTTTGCAGAAGCAGCTTTCCTCAGCAGAGGGCAGTTCCTGGAACTGAGCCCTCAGCAGCCGGCACTACCCCAGGCTGGGGAAGGAGCATTTCCGCCGTGAAGGGGGGATATGGGCAGGGACCATGGCAACCGCCACAACTGGGTGGTTGGTATTTTGCATACTGGTTGGGAGGAGCTCTTTACATGTTAATGATATTCATCTTCTGTCTAACTTTCCCAATTCAGCTTCATTTTTGTCAACAGAAAAGAACTCAAACTCTGTAAAATAATTTTAAAAGGTTTATTCTGAGCCAAGTATATGCAACCATGGCACCCAAGAAGCCTTGAGCAAGTGGACTCGCTGTGGCTGGGTTATAGTTTGGTTTTATCCATTTCAGGGAGACAGGAATTACTCGTAAAGTCATAAATGAATACGTGGAAGTCGTACATTGGTTTGGCCCTAGAAGGCGGGACATCTCAAAGTGGGGCATTATAGGTTATAGGTGAGTTCAAAGATTCTTTGGTAATTGGTTAAAGAAATGAAGCTTTGTCTAAAGGCTTGGACCTTTTTAAGATAAGGAAGCCTGTTCATCAGAGACAAGCCACCGTACGCATACCTGCAGGTGTGGTTTTAGCTTTGACTTCCATAGCCTTAGGCCTGTTAATGGGACACAAAGGACATCTCCAGGAAGGGCGAGGGCATGACAAGTTGTGTCTGACCTCCCTTCTCGTGGCCAGCGACTCAGCTTTAGGGTATTTCTGGGGTCCCCTTGGCCAAGAACAGGTCCATTCAGTCAGCTGGAGGGCTTAAGATTTTATTTTAGTTCACATTTTTAATCTCTATTATAACAGTTTCCATTCCAAAGCGTTTTTTCATTATTTTTAGATATTCAATTCTGTCTAATTTTCCTTTACATTTTCTGACTCTAAGATCTTGGTTCAAGAAGCCTCCCCCATCCCAAGATGACAAAATTAGTCTCCTGCATTTCTTTCTAATATTTTGTGCCTTCACTATTTTACATTTAATTAATCTGATAAAGATCTAAATTTATTACTGTCATAATTTGTCTTGCTAGTGTTTTCCCAAACAAGAAACAAGCTGCTCTAGTATATTGTGCTGAGTGATAAACCCTTGCTACACTGATTTATTTTAGAAATCTTCCTGCACATAGACATCTGTTTCTGGACATATTTCTGCTCCGCATTTCTGCTCCATCTGTCCCGTTGACCCGGTCTCCCGTGAGGCTACTTCAAGGTTCTCTGATCACTAAAACATCGTGATACGCTTTAATAGCTACAGCAATTACCAGACAATTACCGTCTTCTTTCCCAGCGTTTTGTTGGCTTTCCTTGCAGGTTTCGCTTCCAGATAAACTTAAGAATCTTTTGGCTGAGTTCTGAAAAGAAATCATGTTGGGCTCTTGACTAGAGTGAGACTAAGTTTGCACATCCATGGAAAGAACTGACGTGTATACAACGCTGAGAATGTTCCTGCTGGAGACGGTGCTATAGCTTTATGTTTTCAATGCGATTTTTATTATGTTTTTATCAGGTTTATGCCATCTCTGTCAAAGGGATTTGGAAATTTTATTCCTTTCTACAACAGATTCTGGAACAGTTTCAGTAAGATAATTATCTGTTCCTTCAGTTTCAGCCACGTAGCCTTAAGTTTTTGTTATTATTCTCTAAATAGTCTGTAACTGCAGTGCTGGCTTTCTCCGTGACATCAGAGTTGCTTTTGAAAGTATTTTTGAACTTCCAAGGTGTGCGCGCTTACCGTGCAGCCATTTGTTTCTGATTTTGTTCCGTTTGAGAAGCTCTTGAACATTACATGCGACCGTGTCCACAGTTCTGCAGTGTCACGTGTACCCCTCTGGGGTCCGCAGTGAGTGTGGCCGGGCGTCCCAGACCTCACGCCGGGTTCTCCTCACGCTGCTCACGCTTCCCACGGGGGCTTCTACGCTCCACTCTGACGGCCGCAGCAATTACCCGTCCCTGATTTGTTCGGGCAAGTTTCTGCAGCACCTAATCTGCTCATTGCTGCTTCTGTGCCATCTTCATTTTTAGCGAGTATGTTTCTCGTTTTAAATCCATTGATTCCTTGTCACAGATTGTTCTCTTTCCAAAACCACATCTTACGTGTTATTGAGAATCCAAATCCAGACTTTCAAATGATTTCTCCTTTTACTTGAGTCAGTCTGTTTCCTGGAGGAACATTTGCTCTGATTCCAAAAGCAGCCAGGTGTGCGGAGGTTTGGTTTTGTCCGCTGGTGTTGTCCTGCTTACCCTGCGAAGGGCCTGTCGGAGGCTGCTGGCCTCCAGTCAGAGTCTCTCCAGCTGAGACCAACGAGCGGAGGAGTCGACGTTCCTAGGCCCTCGGTTTTCCTGGGAGCTTCCCGGAGTGTGGGGGAGGCGGGAACGGATTCAGAACTGGAAGTGGGGGCGGCGGGCTCCGGCGCAGCGCTCAGGTTAATTTCCTGGCTCTCAGGCGGTGTCGCAGCATCACTGACCAGCCGTGCCCTGCGTGCGCTTCCCATGGGCGAGACCCACCAAGGCCAAGGCGAGAGCGGCGGGAAGGTCCTCGGCTCTGTCACCGGGGCTCGTGTCTGGCTCCACCCTCCCAGAACCCATGTGTTTCCTCTGCGGGACTTTTGTCCCATTTCATAGGATTCGAGCCTTCTTGCCTCTTTCTCCAGGACACAAAACAGATGTTCTGCAAAAACATTCTTCTCTTCCCCGTAGACAGCGATTTTAGAGCTCTGCTCTTTCTCCGAGTCCTCCAGATAACATGTCGTTTTCTTCGAGCTGCAGAGCGATTCCTGGAAACGTCTTCTGAATGTTTGCTCATATTTGAAAAAGGAAAAAAGTGTACCCAGGCCAGGCAGCGGGCAGACACAGAATGCAGCTGTCTTGGTTCGCCACCACTCCCTGCCCTCGGGGAGGTCAACTGTCCCCCTCCGAGGACTGTTCGGAAAGCCGAGAAATGAAGCTCTCAGCCCAATTTTCTCTTCGGAGCAGTCACTCCTCAGGTGGAGCCGGATCATTGACCTTAGTAAGGCACGGAGGTCCTTCACGGACCGCCGATTTCTGTGATTGGAGGGTCAGGCGTGGTCCGTAGACCTTTTCAGGGTTCTGTGGTGAGTCAAACCCACCCGCTGCACCATGCACCACTCCCACTGCCGTGGTCCCAAAAACTCACGTGCTGGAACTCAATGCGACGGTATTAGGAGGTGGGGCCTTTGGGGTGATTAAGTCATATGGGAGGTGCCCTCATGACTGGGGTTAGTGTCCTTGTAAAAGAGGCCTCAGGGAGCTGCCCTGACCCTTCCGCCAAGTGAGGGCACAGCCAGACGGCGCCGCCTGTGACCCAGGACGCGGCCCCTCACCAGCCAGTGCGCGTGCAGCGTCGCGATGTCGCACTTCCTGCCTCCAGAGCTGTGAGAAACACGTTTCTGTTGTTTATAAGCCGCCCCGTCTGTGGTGTTCTGTTATCGCAGCCTGAACTGACTAACACATGCATCTTTTCTCTTGATTTCTCTTTTTCAAAATACAAATAATAACCGTACTATCACGGTGGAGGGCCCACCCTGTGCAAAGCACCACACGGGGAACTCCTGACGCACTGTTCCATCCAGCCTTGAGCCAGCTCTGTAGAGACGAGTGCCACTGTTACGTACAGATGGGAAACTGGGCTCAAAAGATGACGTAGTTTGGGTATCTGTCCCCTCCAAACTTCATGTTGAAATTTGGTCCCCAGTGCTGGAGGTGGGGCTGGTGGGAGGTGTTTGGGTCATGGGGGTGGGGCCGTCATGACAGGCTGGTGCCCCCCCTGATTATCACTCACCGACCCTTTTGAAGGGGCTCTGCAATCTGTGCCCCTCACGCTGCCCCTGCCCCACCGTGGCATGGACTGGGCGCTGCTGTCTTGGGATGGATTAACAAAGGCAGGGCTGTGGGAGGCAGAGCAAGCAGGCCTGGGTGACAGCATAGCTCTCCTCCGCTCCTACTATACAACCGCGATGGTTGGGGCGGCTCTCCCCAGGCTCTTAGCTGTTCTCCTCCTGCTAGCTCCCGACCTAACCCACGGCCGTCACCGGCACGGGCAGTGACTAGCATGCCTGCCCCAGTGACTCTCTCTGCCCGGGGAACATAGGAGAGGGAAAATGGTTCTCATCTCGGAGGTCTTGAGTGCGGAATGGAGACCTGTTCCTGTCCGACCCCAAATGCTATGCTTGTTTTCGGTTATTGGCCATTTATAAGGGAAGCTCCACTGGTACCTGCTGTAGGACGGAGGCAGGAAGTGTGTCCTGGAAACCGCGAGAAGAGGCAGGGCGGTGACAGTCAATGCTGACCATCGGCCCTCCGTTGTTACGCCTCTTAGCAGAGGGACAAATGCTTTGGGGAGCCCTGGTGCAGCCCCTGCCCCAGGGCCTGCCCGTGGGGATAAAGAGGACCACACTCAACAGCAAGGACATGTGACAGCGCAGTATTTAAAAAGGACTTCACCAGCTTGTGCGAAAGAGCTAAACTGCCTCCCAGAGTCCAGGCAGTCGGGAACTGCCCTCTGCAGGGCTTTATTCTCACAACCCGCACATACCAAAGACGGAACATCTGCCACTCTCTTGGGACAGGTCCTCCTTTACAGGCATCGGGCCACACACAGGAAAATCCTGGCCACTCCGAAACTGAGTCCGTGAACGTGCTCGGCTGCTGAGTCCCCCGACGGGCGCCGAGGGGCGTGTGTGGCGGCATCAGCGGTCGGCAGACGTGCCGGAAGCCATGGCGGGGCTGAGGACGGGGCGGGTGTGTGTGGCAGAAGTTCGTTTCTTCAAGTGACCTCAGCTGCTCTGGTCGAGACTGAGGGTGTGAGCGCTCCCCTCCAACACGAGACCCTAACTCAGCCACATGCACAACTGACCTCTGGGTTTTCTCAGAAAGGGCAGAGGGCGGAGACGGAGGGGCCGCTTGAACTCCCAGATGCTCACGCTCCTGGGGGTTAAGCTCCAGGCGCCCCTTAGGACGACCAGAAGGGCCCTGCACGCTCCTTACTTGTCTCAGATCTGGAGGAGTTGCTTCCTTTTATCTTGCTAGACCTGTTCTTGCTCTCGGTGTGAAGTGGGTTACTGTTTTTTAGCTCCTTTTGGGCAAAGAAGCAGGAAGTAACAAGAAAGTTAGATGGCCTCATGGACACGGCGCAGTCGCTTCGGAGTGTGGCCCCAGGATCCCCATCGAGCCCCGCCCCTGCGCTGCTGCTGGAGGGCGCCGCGTCCTTGGCTTGTCTGTTTGCTCTTTGCAGCTGCAGCCGCCTCCCTCCCTCAGGTCTCGTGCTACTGGCAGAGAAGACCGCCGTGGTGCCTCCCCATCCTCCTTCCTTAGTGCCTGACATCCACTTGAGGATAAAAGTCTAGAATCAGGGAGAACGGAAGTGTCTCCTTGTCCTTGAAGAACTATTAGTAAATGCACAGACTGCACTGAGGGACAGTGGGATAGCCAGGGTGCCGGTCAGCACAAACTACGTTGTGCCATACAGTCGAAAACAACCCCCAAATGTCAGTGGCTTAAAATACGGAAGATTTACATTTTGCTCATGCTACGCGTCCATTTCAGGTTATAAGGGAGCCCTGCTCCTCCCAGAACCCAGCCCGATGGGCAGACGCTACTTCAGAGATTTTGGTCACTGCGCCCAAACGCAAGAGACTGCAGGGAGTCTCGGGCTGGCAAAGAACGCTCTGCCTGCAGGCGAAGTGCCACTGCCACTCCCAACTCATCCCCCGCCCCACCCCCGGGAATCGCGGGCTCCGGCCCAGCGCGGGGACCGAGAGGGGCAATTCTGCCCCATGCCCAGAGGGAGGGAAAAGAAGAAACTGCAGCGAACGACATCAATTGCAGCCACGTGCGGCGGCACGTGCCTCCTGTGCCCATCTGCATCCGCCCGGCCAGCAGGCCCTGGGCATAGTCCCGGGCAGCTGCGCCAAAGGAGAAGGTTATGATGTTCCGGGGGAGCCACAGTCCTTCTAGAAGATCTGGTAGGAGACAGCCCTCTTGCACTTAGAGAAGGACTTCTAAGAGACACTTTGTGGTTTTAACTTTTCTTTCCATTTTTTTCCTGCGTTTGCAGGCTAATTTTTCTACCTTGAGTTAGACTCACCATAGAGAATTAGCTATAAGGTCTGATGCTAATTTTGCAGATGAAAAAAATAAGTGTCAATTGTATCTTGATGAAGTCATCAACAAATCATGGGCTGAACTAAGTTGATTGTTTCCTCCGTTGGTGAGGTCAGCTACCTGTACGGGCAGGATGTACTAGCTTGCAGGCAATAGACAGTAACTTCAGAATTCTCCAACTTCTTTTCTTTTCAATTAGATGGTGAAGCCAGACTACATATCTCAAGGATCTCTTTTGTTCTGAAATTTGTAAATGTGAATCATTAAGGAAAAATAATTTTCACTGCCACTATTGCTAAAAATACTCCCATCTTAAGCAGCCAGCAACCTCATTCTCCCTGGGCCCGCGGCACTGGAGTTCTTCGGCTTAAGCCCTTGGTAAGTTCTTTTCTCACCTGGTGCCCTTCCCCGGGGCAGACTCCTCCCACCCTGTGCCTGCGCACAACCTCCAGACCGTGCCTTCAGAGCTCCCGACAGACACACCCGGATACGGATACCTTCACCGTGTCTCCATTTGGATTTCTCTTAGACATCTCAAATTAAGATGTCCCAAATTGACAGTCTCTGCCACCCCAATCTGGTCCTCCTTCAAGGTCACCCATCTCTTAAGCCAGTTCCTTGGTTCAAGTCACGGAGTTAATTTGGCATCTCCTCCTCTCTCATGCAGTCAACCCTTCCATCCATTCCGATCTAGTCTTCCTCCAAGAGGGCTCGACCCAGTCCATCCTCTCCACCCCCGCCCACCACCCCAGGCAGAGCTATCGTCGTCGATTTCCTGGACTCCTGCAATCATCCCCTGGTGGTGTTTGTGCCTCTGCTCCCATCCCTGATCCTCGACACAGAAGTCGGAACGACATTTTAAAGAATGAATTGGATCACACCACTACGTAATCTCTTCAATGGCACCCTCTTTAATCTAGGATAGAGTCCAAAGTTCCACCAGACTGTTGTCACCTGCGCCTTGCACATACCTCTCGTGGTACCCCTCCCTGCCCATCCTCCTTGCCCGGGACCTTGTCCCTCCCTGTCCTTTCCCTGCTCGAAGTGCAATCCTTTCTCCTGCCTCGGCACTTCTCCCATCCTGCTCACTCAGACGCAGCTCAGTCTTCTGCAGCTTTGCCTGGGCTGTGCTCTCCTCCCCTTCAGGTACCCACCTAACGGCCACTGCTCTTGGAGGCCTGTCCTGGCCATTCAGCATGGTCTAGGTCCAGTTTAGATTGCTCCTTTCATTTTCCCCACATCGTTTATCGCACCTTTAATTACACATTTCCCATGATGAGTCCTGTGCTCTCCCTACTATGTCATAAGCTCCACGAGAGCAGGAGCCATCCTGTCTGGTTCATCCCTCTGTCCAGCCCTCTTTCCCCAAAACTAGCACAGTCTTTGGCAAGTAATAACCATCAATAATATCTGTATACTGAGTGAATAATTCTGCTTACCTAGCCCCTGGAATATTATAACAAAGATGAGTTCTAAGCCCATTCAACTTATTACCAAAAAAAATGCAAAATAACGCATGCACAAAGCTGTTTATGACACTATTTGTAATAGAAAAAGACCGAAATAACCCCATTGACCACCAATGCGGGACAAGGTGAATAAACTATGATACGTCCACACGGACTGTGCCGCTGTTAAGAAGAGTAAGAAAGATCTCTATATATGGTTACATGAAAAATAAAAGCCAATTTTCTGAAAAGTGAGTGTGGTATGTATGATACCTTATGTTCAGACAGAAGGTAGTATAAATATGCGTGTGCCTGTTTTCTTTTATCTAAAAATGAAATGAAGAAAACAAAACCTAATTTTAGAAAAAATGGTTATCTGTGAAAGAAAGAGAAAATAAAAAACAAGAGACAGGGACAGAAGCTAGACATCTCTGAATGCACTTGCTTTATAGTTTTGACTTTGGAATCTTGTAGCCATGTTACGTAGTTAAATAAATATTAAAATAAAATTTAACCAAACTGAAAAAAATTCTTGCAAATCAAAACAAAATAAATGAACATAACTATATATCAGGTTGGTGTTTAACATAAAGAATGATTTTAAATAAATTTAAAGCACAGAAATGGAACTGTTTATCCCTACAGGAATATATCTTAAGGACAAAAAGAATACAAAGAAATTTTAAATAGTATTCAGTAGTCTTTTTTTATTAAGTGATACTATTGATACTGTTATTTTGAAATCATACACACATGCACACACATACCACAGTGTTATTAAGAATCAAGAACTTTTACTGTAAGAGTAAAGAAAATTAACATAAAATCAAAGACGTTAAATAAAATTCCCGTAATCTTAAATTTGAATTAGAAATACAAGTATGAACTCATAATGTATTTTTCTTTTTCAAATAAAAAGAAATGTGTATTTCCAAGCTTAGTGGAAATATATATTTCCTTGATTTCTAAGAAAAATCCTGAGAAGCAGTGAAAACCAAGTAGTAGCGATCACCCCTGACATTCAGACTTCAGTTTCTATACATTTTCCTAGGACTCCAGTGTGGAAAAAATAAAAAGTCTGATTCCTGGTATCATCAGAAATTGTATGAGATGATTCTAGAATATTTTACATGCCAGAAAACAAATAAGCTAACCAAGACTGTCAGCGAAATGTCTAAAGAATTGAGGGCCAATTTGAAAGGATTCTCACTGGCCAAAGTTGGAACAATGTCTTCAAAAAGAACAATGATTCCAATGAGTCAATTTAACTTCTTTAAAGAAGTTAAAATTTAAGAGTTCATAATGATAGCAAAAAAGACTGCTTCAGTCACATTGGATATTGCCAGAATATCAAATCATTATTCTGAAAACTGATAAATAAATGGAAATAATAGAGCATCCATCTGGACTTTCTTATGCAAACTATTTTCAGGGAAACCAATCAGTTAATGACCAAAAGTTTTTATTTACAGAATAATTCCAGCTAATAAAAGAATTGCCGTGTTAGAATATGGCCACTTTGCAATCCTAATAAAATAATGAGTCTGGAAATGGCCATGAATAGCTGCCAAATCCATCAGGTGGAAGGTTGATGAGAAATTTCTTGATGAATGGATGAGGCTGGCATCGCCTGAACCCACTGACGAATCACACATCCCAGAGAGAGACACCAGCCTCCTGGTGCCCCTGGTGAGATGCAGTGGGAAGAACACAGCAACAAGTGGGAAAAAAATACAAATCTGATCAAGCCTCTAGATCTAATTGTCAGCTTAACACAGAGCAAGACAGAGGAGCACCACCACAGAATGCAGCCAGGCAAATCTACAATGTGGAAAATTCTGCAGGACAAATGACTCAAGTTTCTTCAAAAAATAAATAACAAGCAAAAAGAAGGAGGCAGAAAGGGAGAGTTGTTGAGATAGATAGATAGATGGATACCAAATATAGAGTGTACACTTGTTCATTACTTTTTTAATCAACTGAAAATAATCAGGAAAATTTAAGCATCGACTGATATTAAATGATATTTAGAAATTATTTTTCATATTTCTAGCATGAAAATGGTAAATGGTTATGTTCATTAAAATAGCCCCTTTCTCTTAGATATATATAGTTAAGCATTTATGAATGAAGTGATATAATATCTGGATTTTCTTTTAAATAATTCAGTGGGTGGGGGAAGAGTATTAAAGCAGGGATACAGGGTGAGGTGTTAAGTGAAACAAGAAAAAAACTGTAGCCAAATGCTTACATCTACTCTCTACAGATACAAATAAATTAGTCTTTATTCTATTAGAGAATAAGAATCACATAGTTTTGTGACGATAATTTTAATTTTAAACTTAAGACTATTTAAAATATTTCCTAAATATTGTTCATGTACCCCTCATCCCAAGCACAATGGACTGTCAAAACCAACAGCCCCTCCCTCCAACCGTAGGTCTGCTCTTGGGGAAATAACTCAACTGTAGCCGGGATCACTATGCCTCCCCCACTCCCCCCACTGCAAGCGGCAGTTCGCATGGGCTGCCCTTGTAACAACAGAAACCCAATCATCTGACCTCCCAGCTCCAGGCTGTAGGGTCTCCTCTACTTGCAGGCAAGTCCTGAGAGCTCAGAGCAACGTTTTCTGCTCTGCTCATTGTCTCGACATCTTACGGCCTGTGCTTATCAACTTAGATTGGAAATTTGATGTAGACGCTTTCCCTCCCCTGTTACAACTCTTAGCCATATCCTTTTCCTGAAAGGCTTCTGCCTTCATGAACTGGTTGAGATAGTCTCTGCCTTCTTGGCACGTGGGATAACGTGAACATCCCTCTGACTTCTAACAACAAATGTGTTGTTGCCCATTGCCCGTAAACTTTAGCCAACCTGAAATCACTGTAACCAGACAGAACGGGCTTCTAAAGATTAGAGACAACCAAACAGGCCAAACACACCTCACCTATTCAGCACCATGGGCCCTGTGGGTATCTGAACGCAACAGACAATCCATGATGAAGACACTATCAGCCAGTGGCTGTCCTGTCCATGGTGACCCGTCCCCCTGCTGAGGGACACACAATGGGGTAATAAAGCAGGCCTGAGCTTTGGGATCAGACAGATGTGGCTTTGGAATCAAAGTCAGCCTCTTACTATGTATTTTAATTTGGGCAATAACTTTTGCTTTCTGGGCCTCAGGTTCCTGGGCTGTGCAATGAACTGGGTGATCTTGCTTCGCGGGGTTGCTGTGAAACACTGTATACAAGACCTGAGCACTAAGCCTGTATGTGGGAGCCCTGGTGAGGAGGAGTTCTTCCTGAATTCCAAAACCATTACTTTGGCAGCCAAAGTGGATTTTTCTGGAACATCATGTCCATGCTCAAAGCAAACAGTTTATTCATCTTCTCATCTTGTTCCAGAAGTCTTCATTTATCGTTTGGGATTTCCGGCCTGGCTCCCTAGCCCTGGAAGCCTTTGGCCCTGGCCCCCTTCTGAGTTTAGGGCTCTTGGATTCAGCAGATCACATGGCAACTGCCGTCCAAGGTCACTTATCTTGATAAGGCATCGTGGGAGGGAAAGCTTTGGCGAGAACGATTGCATCTGCCATGCTGGCGCAGAATGAGGGAGGACAGCTAGAAGGTTCTGCAATTCTCTACTCATCTGAAAATGATGAACAATTTCGTGCCAAAGCCGAGCAACTTGCTAATTAATGATCTGGAAATGGCACCCACTGTCCACTGCCCAGCTCATTGGTCTTTCCCGTGTGGACACAGTAAGGGCTGTAAATGAAGTCTAGTGCTCATGCTAATTCCTGCAGTTTCTCCTCTGCTGCTGTGTTAAAGCCTGGTGGCTTGGAGTCGGTGCCAGTGGTGAAGGGTGAGAGTGCTTCACAGGTGTTCCCAGGGACACCTGGGGCAGAGGAGGGAGAAGACGTAACGTAAGTTGAGGGCCGATCATGGACCAGGAAGAAATGTACACAGACTTATTCCATTAAATCCTCAGGGCAACCCTAGGAGACAGATGAGGTGGGCAGGATTACCACCATTTGGAGATGAACAAACCAATGTTCAGAGAGGGTAAGTAATGCATTCAAAGCTGCATAACTAGCAAATATTTCACCTGAGATTTCAACACAATCAATTTGATTACAAAACTTTTATTGGTAACCACTGGACTACATGCTTCCAAACAAAGCCAACATCTGTAGACTCTAAACAATACGATTGGAGATGCATACTTATATGAACAATTATGGGCATAACACACACAAAATTCAGGACTTCATGGAAGGAAGGGATGAGATCTGGGAAAAATACAAAGACAGCTTCTCAAGTTGTGTGGTAAGTTCATGGGTGTTCGTTTTTCACTAGACTTCACAACTCATATTTATATATATATATATATATATATATATGTCTCAAATAGTATTTAAAAGAAAAGATCTAGTGCCTTTTTCAAAACCTAAACAGATACCCTGATGGGCCCATAATTTTCACCAAAAATAAGGTAAAGATCAATCCATTCATCAGAATTATTGTGCAGAATATTATACTAGGTGCTATTAGAGATTAAAAATAAAAAGAAATATGAAATAAACTTCCTGCCTGCACGATATAATATGATAAGGAGCCTAGTCTAATACGTGTGAAAAATACCCATCACTTCATAGGCTTCATAGAGGTCTTCTGGCCTTGGTCTATTTTAGAAGGATTTTTCTCTAGATTAGAGAAAAAAATCCTCTGTGAGAGGATGCTCAGAAAAAGACTAGAATTCCAACCCCGCTTCCGGTGCTGCGCCTCGCAGGCCTAAGGCCGGGGGCATGCCTCTTGCAGGGCTTCAAGGACTCCTGGGGTGCTCCCCTCTTGTCATCCTGGCATCCGCCACCATGGGACTCAAGGTGACCATGGGCTGGGGTGGAGCCTGTGTCCCTCTCTGCTTTTGAAATCCTTTTGCAAAGGAGAGGAAAGCCCTCCTCAGGATAAACCATTTCCGAATGTAAATGAAAATCAGTACCATTCATCAGCACGTGGGCCGTTCACTACTGGAAATACAAATCTGGCACAACGGCCCATCTTAGCTCCCCTGT
>NW_012150108.1:623193-625603 GCF_000956105.1 Propithecus coquereli | reverse complement strand
TCTTTCTCCTTTTCACTCCCTAAATGAGTATTTCCAGAAAAAAGGAGGGAATCAGCACACAGCTTGGTTCGTGTTAAAGGACACGAGGGAAGTGGGGGAAGGGGTGAGAAGCGAAAATCGGCCGAGAGCGGAGCGTTGGGTCCTTACCCTGGGCAGGAAGATGGGCCATGATGGCGGTGCAGTGGGGGCCCAGGCGCGCCCTGAGGTAGAAGGGCCTGTCCTCCCGGGCGGAGGCAGGAACGTTTTGTTCTCGAGCGTCCCCCCATGTTCCCTCATGCAAAACAACCGTACCTGCCACTGCGCTGGCTCGCAACCAGGGGTCGTGCTTGGCCTTCCCCCCACCCCCACCCCGGATGTAGAAGGCAGACGCCCTGCTGCTCCCCGGGCTGGAGAAACCGCCCTGCCTGCCTCAGGAGCGGAAGCGCCGCTGCGAACAGTTTCCTACAAAGGCTGGACGTCCTTACGGAAGGACTTACAGGGTTGCGCGGCGAATGATAGCGTCGCAGAATATTCGAAAGTGCCTAAAAACGTGGGAGAGCCGGTGGGAAGAGAAGGGCGCTGGGCCCTTCCGAGCCTGCTGGCCCCAGACACCGGGAGGCTCTCCCGCCGCCTCCCCAGCCCCACCCGGCGCGGCCGCGCCTCGTCTTCTCCGCCCGCCGCTCCCTTCACCCCCGCGGACTCTGCGCGGCCGGACTCTGCGGGTCCCTCAGGCCGCCGGGACTCGGCACGGAACGCCGCCTCCGCGCCGCCGCCGGCCTCCGCCTCCGCCGGACGGGACAGACGAGAACACCGCGCGCGCGCCACGTGTCCGGTGACTCCCGGAAGTGATTGCGTGTCTCCCGAACAGGAAGGTCAAGGTGGCTTTTCCTGTCCGGCGCCCGCGGCCTACTCGGTTTTCTAGCAGGCGCAGAGAAGAGCGGTGGCGCGCGGCGCGTCTGGGTGTTTCTGCGATCAGTCTCCCGCGCTCCTGGCCGAGGGCCGGCAGGAGGGGAGGGCAGGGCCAACCGCTGAGGCTGTGCTTTTCCGGAGTGCACTGCCGCCGGAAGTGAGCCTCGTCAAGTTCACGTTTTCTCGCGTGAATTCTCCCATGAGCCCGCGAACAGTCGCTAACCTGGCACCTTAAAAGTTTGCTCTTGGAGCCCTTCGCGAGGGCTCACCCCACCGTACAACTTCCTGCTTTGTGAGATTTCCATCATGAAATCAACGGATGACAAAAAAAAAACCACGAAGAGATGTGAATCTCTACATCTACCAAATGCTGGGCCATCTGGATAGTTTCTCAGGAGACACCTGAGGCTCACTCAGAGTTTCAGTAGTGCCAGAAGATCTTGCTCTATTATTTTTAAATCAAGTAATTCTGGGGTTTTTTTTGAAATAAGCGAGAAAGAAAAAAAAATCTTGGATAGTCATTTTGCAGCAGCATCATTGCCAAACCATTCAGCAATGACAACTTCCCAGAAACTCTTATCTGCCCAAAATTACTCTTATCTGCCCCAAATTAAGAGAAGTTTTATTTCAGCTGATCAGAGAAATTCACAGAGAAGCAGCAATGCCCTAACCTCTGGCATAGAAAACTAGAAGTTGGTCCTTCTCCATTTCTTCCGTTAGCCAAAATTCTGTTCACTTTCAATTTGACAAGGGCTACAGACCACTGTACAGATCTCAAACCAATCCCACTTGTGAATGGAATGGAGAGAGCATCAGCCACATGGTGGAGAAAATCACAGCTGTCCCTTAATTCTGTTCAAGCACACATGAGGCTCCTAGGCTCGGACACTTCGTGCCAAACTCCTGGGGGCCTCAGAGAAGAATAAGAACAATGTCTTCCTTCTAAGGGCTGGCAGACAAGTGAGAAAGCAGACCTAAGATACAAGGCAGATGAGAATGTAGACAGAAAGTCACGAACATCGATAGAGGATGACTGGTGAGATCTGGAAAAGATCTGAGCTGGGCCGCCCAGCACTGAGACAGCGGATTTGAGGAAAATATTTGCGAAGAAGTACAATATGCAGGAAATACTCAAAGAATAACCCGGTGTCGTGGAGATGTGGGGTGTGGAAATATTGAAATGTCCACATCCAAGGAAGAAATGTTTTCCAACCAGCATCCCTGTCACCCATTCCCAGGTCTGGGACATCTGAAGAGGGCACCAAAAGTACTGCAGCCATGATCTTTCTAGGTCCCTCTTACTTCACTTTTGAACCAAAAGTACATACCGGCCTCATCTGACCATTTAAAAAGCAATTTTCAAGCCCATGTTGGTAGCTCAATAGAGATACTACAAGATAGAGTGCTTTTTCCTGAAGTCAGAACAAGTTATCAAAGAGGTTTGGGGCTAAGTCCTGAATTGCAGAGTGAAAGAATGGTGATCCGGACAGAGCTGTCTAAATGAAGACACTGGCCAGGGTCC
>NW_012150108.1:618214-621763 GCF_000956105.1 Propithecus coquereli | reverse complement strand
AGCCTTATCTGACCACCAAAAAGATTTTTTTGCTTTAAGCCCTACCTAACGGCTTCTGTTTCTATCCAAACAGCCAGAATTGGGTTGTATGTCCAGCCATAGCTATCAGGGTGTCTATAAAGTTGGATACTTTCCAGTAGGCACTGATGTAGCAAGATTCTGTTAGTGAACAAGTGGTGGAGAATGGACGTTGACAGCAATTAGCTGTTTCTGCCACAACGTCATGATTTTATTGACTTTTATTGCTTGTGTTAGAACCTTAAATTGCATGGTACGAATTACTGTCTTTCCGGATTTCTTCTATTTCACATGCACAGGAAGGAGACTGCCACACTCCCTCAAAGTCAGGCATAACAAGGGCCTACCTGTAGCTAATGAGGAGTGAGCAGAAGCGATGTGTGTGGCTCCCAGGCCAAAGGATTTAGCTGCAGCGTTTAACTCGCAGCCCTGCCTTCCCTGTGGCAGCCATCGTGGAAGTGTCAAGATGGAGTCTTAGAGGGAGGACTATGCGCTGAGCTCTCTGACAGCCCAACCTGGATGTACATTTGAGCAAGTAAACCTTTGTTCTACCTGGCCTATCCTGACTGGTACAAATTGGTAGTAATTTGTCCAATATCCTCAATTGACTGTATGTTTGTTTGTTTAATAAATAAATGGGGACACATTAAAATACAGTATACATTTAATAAGTCTAATAGCATTTCTTTAAATACAAAGGGTTAAAAAGTTAAATGATCCACCCTTTTGTAACCGTTTACGTCCTAGGCCAGCAGTGTCTGGGTGCAGAGGTAACGTGTAGCATATGAAAAGGCGCGTATAAGCTTCAAGGAGTGAAACTGGCCTTTTAAAGAGGATATGGGAGGAAATGACCCCTGTTAAAGAGGATCCCTATCAATGGGGACACTTATCAGGAGTGGAGTGAGTGGAGAGGAGAGGCTTTTGCTCTGAGACAGCAAGCCCAGGGGTGTTGGAGGGCACCAGCAGGAGGAGCATGGGCCAACTTGCATTTTAAAAGGCTCCCTGTGGCGACTGTGTGGAGAAGAGACTGTGGAAGGATTAGGGAGACTGCCTGCCACTACATTGGATCTCCTACTTTCCACTTTGCATTCTGTGGAAGTTGCTACCCTGAACAGATCTAGAAAGAGAGGGTCTGGCGAGGCGTAGGGCGGAGGAAGGGGGTCAGGGAAACAGTGGAGGAAGCAGTTCTCTGGTAGACTCAAGAGTTTCCCACGCAGGACCTGGCCGAGCTTGGTCGTGGCCTGTGTTTCCGAGCCATGAGAGAGGGTCGTGTCTCCCTTGAACTGGGCTGGTGGATTCCCTCTGTGTCAGGCTAGAAGAGAACAATGGCTCAGGTCAGCTGTCAGAGCAGAGCCCTCCGAGGGACCCCTAAGAACCACCCACCGCTCAGATGTATGACTGCCCAGCGGCCTGACAGCCAACTGCATGGGCCCGTGAGTGGAGCATAGTGCACAGCCCCGCGCTGGGCTCAGACCCCTGCCAGCCTCTGCACGTGGTTCTTAGTTCAGCTCCTTAGTCCTCACCTAAGGTTTGCGGAGATTCATTCAGGAGGAAGGGAGACCTGTTGAGTGGCCATGATAGGAACACAGTCTTGGATACAGGAAGAGCTGGACAGAACATGCACCGCACCCCCTGCTGGCTGGGACTCTGAAGCACATGCCGCCCAAGCAGGCCAGTGTCCTTCTCTGTCAAATGGAGTCAGTTCCTCTGCCAGCATGGTAACTGCATGCAGTGCGTGTTCAGGAAGACTCTGTTGTTATCCACTTTTTTCTGTTTCCTCCCAGGTATTTGCATGGAAAGGGACACGAGGCTGTATCTGGAACTCTCACCACGTACCATTTTCCATGGGAATCTAAAACATTTTTTCACCATGTAGATTAGTCCCTTCTCCTAGTTTTCCTTTTTAAAGTTGTCTAGTTGCTTTTAAGTATAGGTTTTTTCAGATTAACTTAAGTATCGTAAAGAATCAGAATGCACCTGGGCTAAGCGCGGTGCTACTGGCAGGGAAGGGGCAGGCCCATGGGTGAGAGGCGACTGGCATCTATCTGTGCCCGGAAGAAGGCAGGGGTGTAAACAGCGCCAGGCTCTCTCTGCAACCTTCATCCACTCAGGAGGGGTCGCCCACACCATTATGAGTGGCTGAATATTTGGTAACTGGGAAACTTAGAGTTCCGTTTTTGGTCTGCTTCACTCTCAGAAAACCTGGGCGACATGTGTCTGTGAATAGATGTGTCCCTGTGGTTACAGTAGGGTGGGGCGAAGGCAGGTTTGGCCCCTGGAAATAAGCAAATGAAGAGCATGTCACACTGTCCACAGGGCACAGTGTCCCACAGTGGAAGGTCAGCACCACAAGGCAGAGGCCTGACCTGTGTGGCCACCACTGTGTCCCCAAAGCCTGGCCCAGTGCACATGCCTAAGTGCTCAGTACATGTTCGTCAGTGATATTGTTGAGTATCGAACAGTCAATGTGGTCTCTACAACTGGCATGACAGATTTAGGGACTAAGTCAGCTGGCTCTGACAATTTTGATCCCCTCATGCATGTACGAAGCAAAAGTCTGATTGGTCAAGAGGACGGGCACCAAACTCGGACTCATTGCAAACGCCCTGGGGAAAATGACCTCTGCTCCCTCCACGCTGCCACCTGGATCCTGCTCTAGGTTGACTAATTAGCATCCGGCAGGTGTCTAGAAAAGAGCTGCCAGGGCTCATGTCACGGCCGGGCACAGAACCCCCACCCCCGTTCCACTGCTGAGAAATCCTCCATTTAATCAGGTTGCCAGAAGGATTACTTTTTAATTTTTTTAATCCCCTTTGTTGGTTTTGGCTCCAATCAGTCTTGGGGAGAGTTCTGAGCTCTCCTTCCCACTCACACCGTCTCAACTGCCACCGTGCTCCAATTAAAGTTACGGCTCCCAGGGGAGCGCGGCTCTGCCTTTCCCAGGCCCACAGTGGCA
Organism: Propithecus coquereli; assembly: GCF_000956105.1. Lineage (NCBI taxonomy): Eukaryota > Metazoa > Chordata > Mammalia > Primates > Indriidae > Propithecus > Propithecus coquereli. The sequence goes on along the minus strand of NW_012150108.1, from coordinate 618,789 downwards.
GACGTAGCCCCCCAGCCCCTCCACACACCGGGCAGCCAGCAGCTCCTGGTGTAACCGCAGTTGCCCTCCTATACTAGGAATAGGGATTTAGTATGGGCTGCTGTTTTCTCAGCTATGCAGTCTTCAGATTGTCCTAAAGGGCTTTTTCACCACCTCATTGCTTCTGTGGAGGTGGAAGGCAATTTAGACACCTCAGATGAATAATTTGATTCAGACATTTGTAGTCTTGGGAATAATCCAGTCAACAAGTTGTGGAATAAAAAGCTTGTGCTCATGAACTATACAAAATAAAGAGTGAACCCTAATAAAAACTGTGGATTTAGTTAATAAGAATGTATCCACACTGGTCCATCAGTTGCAGCAAATGTACCACTCTAAGCAAGACGTTAATAACGGGCAAACCGGGAGGGAGCGTGGGGAGGAATGTGTGGGAACTCTCCATGCTGTCTGCCCCACTACTTTTTTTAAACTGAAAACCGCTGTAAAGAAATAAAGTCTGTCAATTAAAATATAGTAATATGGGCAAGAGGGGAGTCGATGGTGGCATAGATGAAACAAGATTAGCCAATAATTTG
>NW_012150108.1:617615-618164 GCF_000956105.1 Propithecus coquereli | reverse complement strand
CTATATAAGTCATGATAAAACAGAATTGCTGAAACAGAAATGCATGAGGACATGGTGTTTGAGCAAGAAATTTGCCAAATAATGAGTTTAATTTTATGTCCCAACTGGAGTTTTTGTTTTCTTTTCAAGGAGCAGGCTGTTTCTCTAGTGAATTTCCGAAAGGCTATCTTAGCTAAGTCTCTTATCGTATCACATTAATGTTGTATTCTCTACTTTTTTAAGGTTTTTTTGAAGGTGTAGCTGTCAATACATGTATTGTTAAACAAACTACATGTTTAAAAATAATTTATATCAAAAACCAGAATGCCTTAATTGGGGAGGAACATATACTACTGCTGTATTTATGAGTTTATGATTTATATTTATGTTTGAATAACTTTAATGTCTTAAATTATTAATACTAGGTCAGATTCATTAGTTTTACAATATCAAAGCATACAGTTCATCATTCCCCAAAGTGGATCTTATATGTAGATAATATTTCATTTTCCCTCAGTTTTATTGTAGAAAAATGGTTCTAAATTCATTATATAAAATTATATGCTATTT
>NW_012150108.1:607183-613655 GCF_000956105.1 Propithecus coquereli | reverse complement strand
GAAGGTATCTATCGTTGACATTTTGGTGTGGATCTATGTACAGGTAACAAAACTGGCCTCACACCGAGTAAGCGGTTTTGGGTCCTGCCCTTTCTTTAAACTTTTTATTCTATCATGAACATATTTCCATGTCTTAAAATAGCTCCGAAAGCATGGTTTTTAAATAGTTGCGTAGCATCTCCTGGTATGACTGTATGGTAAAGTCTAGAATTTGAGTTCCCCCCGGATGGCCCTTTTCCCATCCGGCCGAGATTGTCAGAGGGGCGAGTCTGCGGTGCACTCCCAGCCCCGCAACAGAGAAGTCTCATAGCAAGAAGGCCCCGTGGCCTTGGTCCCCAGCCGGCGGTGAATTTCTCACGCTTGGAGTTGTAAAGCACCGCAGTGCTATTCCACTCTGTTCCACTTTCCTCTTCAGAATGTACACAAGCTCAGGTGCATTTACTATCTACAAAAAAAGCAGGGGTGGAATTCGAGTGTTTAGAGCCCTGACGAGAGTGCAGTTGCTTTCCCTGGACCCATGAGCCAGCGCGGGGTCCCTGGGGGTGCCCAGGGAACCAGGTAATCCCCGAACTCACTGAGTCCCCCTGGCCTTGCCTCCTGCTCAAGAAAGCACATCAGAGGGCAGGTGAGTGAGAATGACGTTCCTGTGACAAAATTCACTTACAAACCGCAGCGAAGCCTCGAAATCGACCTTGCCCCCAACGGTGGCCACGCACGGCCGAGAGCGCAGCCCATGGGCTCCAGGGGGACCCCGTCAGCCCAAGGCTGGCTGAGCGACGGGTCTTCTCAGAAACCACCCCGCTCCTGGCGTAGGAAATCAAGGTTACAGCTGGACTGCAGTGGACTAAACGGCGGAGAAGGTGGAGCGCGCACTGGCAGGAGGGCGTCACGTCGGATCGTAGATCACACGACGAATGGGGCTTCCCGACGGGATCGCGCGGAAGCAGGTTCTCGCTGCACAAGCCGGTTCTCCCTGAGGCTAAGCAGATGCAGGTGCCTGCCCACCATGACCTCTGTTAAAGCATTTTCCTTCACAAAGCTGGAGAAAAAAGAGGGCTTAAAACTTTAAATTTGAAGGAAATGTGTTTTCTGAAATCCAAGTCTCTTGCCAATATTTGAGGACGTTTATCTTAGAGTTTGTCTAATCAGACGATGCCCGGGAGTAAAACTGGTGCTTCGGAGGAGCCGACGCTGGCAAGAAACCCACTGAGGTACCCTGTGTCTGCATGGCGGGGCTCCCCACTCTGCCCACCCGGGAAACACTAATCCATTTATCAGCCGAATTCCTGAGAATCTCTGAGTCCCAGGCTTTCTTTCGGGTGCCTCTGTAGACAGCTGCCTGCCCTTGCGAATGGGCCCCACGGCAAAAGTCTCAAGGGCACGCCAGGGCCACGGAGCTGCGCAGTGGACAGGTCGACCAGAGATTCAAGTCCTCAGTCCGGAGGGGCCAAGGGAAGGCTGGCTTCACAGGATGTGCCCACAGCCAGGCAGCAAAAGAGGAGGAAATGCTTCCACCAAGGGAAATAGCCCTCCGTGGACCAGAGCACGGGAAGCCCAGGCGGACAGCACTCTGGAACAGGGGCATTCCTGCAGACGCACCGGGACGGCTGGGGTGCAGACAGAGAGCATCCCGTCGACAGCGTCTCTCCCCACTTCTAGGGAACGGGCCTCTTCTGCAACGCTGCAATTTGGGCAGGTCTGTCCCATCCATGAGGATCTGAGACCTGCTCGACACTGGGCCTGGGGGAGTAACACCAGCTCTTCCTTGGGCCTGACTGGGGGGCTGAGAGGACTCAGAATGGTAACCCTGCCCAAAAGGAAACCAACAGAATGCTTAAAATAAAAGTGATGAAGACAGAGGCTGAGGGAGAAACGAAGACAGCATTGGGACCACAGAGGCTCCACAGGGCAGCTTGCCTAGGACTGGGCTTCTGTTCACCTCGCCCTGAGTCAAGCTGGGTAAGAGGTGACGTTCCTCCATCCCCACACCAGGGACTGCAGCTTAGAGACTCTAGAACATGGCATGTTCCTCTCTTCAGAAAGAGGTGGCTGGGAACATCATTCCAGAGGGCACTGTGACCTCACCAGCCACACAGGGAGACCACCCATGTCCTGAGAATGCTCTCTAAAGCAGGGGTTCTTAGAGAGTCAGGAGGAGACTATGAGAGAGGAGGAGGAGGAAGAGGCAGCCACCGGAGACGCAGCCTTGGCCTCTCAATAAATCACTGCTGTTGCCCACGGTGAGGACATGCTAGGAAATATATCGTGGAAATACAAGAAGAAATAGAAAATTTCTTGTAGAAAATACAAGAAGGTAAGACATAGAGAAAACCAAGGAAATAAAGGTAAACAGACCATGACGCTAAACCACATAGAGTTTAGAAAATGACATTTAAAAAGATCATAAGGACTACAGATTAAACTTTGAAGAATATTATTGATAAGTAAAATGTGTAAGCAAAATAAGCTAAAGGAATTAGAAAAAATAGAAATGAAAGTTGTTTAAAAAGATCATAAGGACTACAGATTAAACTTTGAAGAATATTATTGATAAGTAAAATGTGTAAGCAAAATAAGCTAAAGGAATTAGAAAAAATAGAAATGAAAGTTGTTAAAAACCAATAAACTAAATAGAAAATGAAAGTGAAAAAATATTTTTAAAATATCCACAATAGCAGACTAATTAATTAAACAAAATATATAATAGATTTTATGATACAGTATTAAGATGCCTGTGAACATAATGTTTTAGAAAAGCAATGATACATAGTATGTTCTTGGTATAGTATATGATAAAATTAAACATAATATAATCCAAATTTAAATATATATACATACATATGTGTAAATACAAACCATTATTCATAGAAAGTGCATGTGTGCTCACATACATGCACGCATACATAAGAGCCAGGAAGGAAGTACATCAAAATGCTAACTGTGGTTAACTCTGTAGGATTATTAGTAACTTAAAAGGTTGTACTTTTTTGAACTTCCTAAAACAATTCAGTATTACTTTTATTGCCAGAAACAAAAATGTTTTCAAAAAGGTAAAAAGATATCTTAAAAACATATCTGTGGAAAAATGAGATTTTGTGTCGTTTTAAAGTTATTCTTTTAGAGACATTTAATTTTTACTTGAAGAGATGTTATGGAAGGAGGAATATCTTCGAATGATATTCTTTGTATAATAAGAGGATATAATGTCTATTATCCACTAAAAGACATTTATTCCCCATTGGTTCATGCCAAGCTCTTGCCCGGGTACCAGGGATGTAACAAACCAGAGAAACACCTTATCCTCTTAAGGGTCACATTCTGGCTGGGAGAAATACACGAGAAACAAGACAGAGAGCGTGTCCAATGGCGATGAGGGTAGTGGAGAAAGCACAGCAGGAGGAGTAGCTGGTTCTGGGGAGCTGTTGCAATTTTAGATGTTCAAACGGTGAAGGACAAATCCCTGAAAAGATGGCTTTGGGCAAAGACCTGGAGGAGGTGACGGTGCCATCCCGTGGACACCTGGGGGAAGCATCCAGGCCGAGGTAACAGGAGTGAAGGCGAGGAAGTGCCTGGCTGGCTGAGCAGCAGGAAGCAGGTGCGCTGGCCACAGCAAGGGAGGGGAGGGAGAGGAGGGCAGAGGGCGGCCTTGGCTCTGCCGTGAGGCCCATAGCTGCAAAGGATGTAAGCAAGGGCAACATGACCCGGGGCTGTGCGCTCTCCACGCACCCTGTCAACACCTGCTTGTCCTCGAGAGGCTCCTCACTCAGTGCTACCGGAGTGTGGGCTCAGGGCTTCGCACGGCTTCGGCTGAGATGGATGCAAGTAATTGGGGCTTTAATCATTTATTGCCATAAAACGAATCACTCATCCAAAGTAAGTAAAACCCATTTCAAACCACACAACGTGGAGCAACAAAATATGCTAAAATAACTTGAACAAACAAAGACACAGAAATTGTCAACGGGTGGCTTACAGCAGCCGTGAGATTAACCCAGCACAGTTGCGGGAAAGCAAGTGGGAGCGCAGAGCCTCGGGCCTGGGCTGTGGTACGGCCGACGCCGTTGTCAGGTGCCACCCGGGACGTGCTGAGTTAAAGGCAGGTCTTCCAAACCAGTCGCATGGAGAAAGCTTCCTGAAATGGATGGGCACATTGATGGCAGCCTGGTAGCAGCCAGAGCAGGACAGACAAAAATGCGCAGCTGGGGCGGTGCTTTTGCCAGAAGCCTCTGGAAGGAGCAGAGGCGAGTCGCCCCAGGCCTAGGCGCGCGTGGTGTGGCCGTGTGGGGAGGGCAGGGCCGCAGTGGCCTGCTGAGCCTGGGAACCACCCTGAGGCCATGACATGGGTCGACTTGGGGGAACATCCCCACTGAAAGATGTGTCATTGCTTCTCCTCGGTGCATATCATGGCCACATCTTCCGGCTAGATCCGGAGCGGAGGCGAACTCTCCGACAAGCACAGGACACACTGCACTCCAGCCCTTCAGGCCTGGCTGGTGGCTTCCCCTGTGGCCTCACCAGGTGATGCACTCCGAAGAAGGAAACTCTCCCTGACCCCGGGAGCACACAGGGGCCCATGGTTATTCCCAAGAATGACCCCGAGCTGGACGGGAGGAGGCTTTCCTGTCCGCACGTCTCCTGTCATGCAAGGGGAGGACTCTCTGGCCAGCTCAGCTGCCGGGCTCAGCAGAGCACAGCCGGATGGACGCCCTGAGTGTAAGTTCTCCGTGATCTGGATGGAGCATGGCTCTTGAGAGAGAGAGAGCCTGGGGAATTGGACGGACTCGGACTCGGGACCTAGAGAAATCTGCGAATCGTTTCAATTTTTAATCTTTATCATCAGGAGATTGGAGGTTTCATTCTTAAAAAATATTGTCTTGAATCCTTCTCTGGCCATTATTGGTGCAAAACTTGTCAGGTCTGAGAAATGAGAGTTCTTGTAATTACAGACTAAACCATTCGTAAAAATCTCTCAGCAAGGAAGCCATTCTGCCACATCTCCCTGGGATAAACCCTCAGCTCGGGCCCTGCTCCCCAGTTTCTGTGAGCTGTTTCGGCGAAGGCCCCAGTCCTAGGTCACCGGCACTGCTGCTCCGGTGGTTCGGGCCACTCGAGGGGCTGTGTCAGTAGTGGACCCGCTCTCATCGCCGCGCAGAAACAGACGCCTTCCGCGGGGAGGGAGAAGGGGGGGCCCGAGGGGTGCCTGGAGCAGTGAACCCAGCCTCGGCCCGGCGCCTGCCCGGGGTCAGCACCGCACGGCCGGATTCTGCGGTGAAACGCCGTGCTTGACACTCTTCCTGAGGAGCTCGATGCTGGGACTGAGAGGTTAAATCCAGTTTTGTTAGGCAGTCGCTGGAGAAAGGCAGCAGCAGCAGCCTTCAAGATTGCCTGCACTTGGCCGTTTACAAGGAACTTCTGCGTTAACGATTCCCTTGGAGACTGAGACGGCGTGTGAGGTCGTTAGGTGAGGACCACGTCAGGAGAGTTAAATGACCCGCCAAAGGCCGTGAGACTCAGAAGTGGCAGGGCCTGAACTTCTGACCCGAATGGACTCGCCGGGGGTTAGGGGAGGAAGGGCAGCCCTTCCACTGGACCGCCCCGCCGAGCCTGAGCTCACACCTTCACTGTCGCCCACCAGCACCTGTGCGCGTGCAGATGCTCTTCTCGGGAATCTAGACTGATGGGTCTGAGCCTGTGAATCCTTCAATCCTGGCAGCCTCGCTCCAGCCTCGCAAAGGTGAGCCAGTCCCGTCTTCTCGGAGCTACGCCTGGACTTCAGGCGCTCCTCTGTGGTTTCTTCTTTCCTTGTGCTAGGACTCATGTATTTGCATGTTGAGCTTTTAGCCCGTGCGCGCCTTAGGACAGCGACTACTTCCGCGCAGGTGGAGAGAGCAGAGTGCTTGGGCGTGTAGTCTTTGGAGCCAGGCTGCCCAGGATGAGACCCCAGGCCAGTTACTTATAAACACTTAGGAAAACACTCCTTAAACTCCCTGTGCCTTCCTTTTCTCATCTGTATAGTGGGAGCAATAACAATACTGCCAACCTCACAGGGTTATTGTGAGGTTAATACATGTAAATCACTAAAACAATGAATAAACATTATGAAACCTTTAAATGCGAATGAATAGTGAAATTGATAAATTTTATTTGAGGCCAAGGTAGGAGGATTGCTTGAGGTCAGGTGTTCGAGACCGCCCTAAGCAAGAGTGAGACCCCATCTCTACAAAAAAATAGAAAAATTATCCAGGCGTGGTGGCGTGCTCTTGTAGTCCCAGCTACCCGGGAGGCTGAGGCAAGAAGATCACTTGAGCCCAGGAGTTTAAGGTTGCAGTGAGCTATGATGACACTACTGCACTCTAGGCTGGGCAATAGAGTAAGACCCTGTCTGAAAGAAAAACAAATACACTGTTAAGAGAATGAAAACATAAAATGCAGACTAGGAGAAAATATTTGCAAATCAATTTTTTAAAGGGGC
>NW_012150108.1:602185-605088 GCF_000956105.1 Propithecus coquereli | reverse complement strand
TTTGAGTCGTGTGCTACTCTTCTAACACTTGCCCCTGCAGCAGCCAGTGTCCCCTCCCCAGAGGTCTGGGCCCGGTTCCGTGAGCCCCGCCCTGGGCTCGGACCCCAGCGCGAGCCAGGTGGGCAGCCTCCCTCCAGAGGCCCGAGTGCCAGGGTCTCCCCTCTCCGCTCTGCTCCTAGGTGTCCCTTCTTGCCGTTTGCTGAAAAATTCTTTATGTGAAATTCTCTTCACTAAAATAACAGGCATGGTTTCTGTCTCCATCTGACAAAATCTGGTGCCATTTCTGACATTTTAAAATATTCAGTTCAGGAAGAATTGACAGATAGCCCCTTGCCATGATTTCATAGTTAAACAACCCCACCTGGAAGCCGGGTCCTGCCGAAAGGACACCGTTGGAGGCGGTAGCCAGGGCAACCGGGGAGGGAATGAAACCTCTTCACTCCCTATTCCGATGTCAGACACTTCGAGAACATACTGCTGTGCGGGAAAGGGTAAGGCGCATAACAGCAAATACAACATCTATCTTTGGGGCAAGAAATACAAATATAAATGAATCTTACATTTGCAAAAAGAAATACTAGAAAAACAAACTAAAAATTAATTTTAAAAATTCGTTACATAAAGAGGGAAGGAGAAACGTGGCAGAGAGGATAGGAAAGGAAGCTAGATTGCTCGGAACACACCTAGTTACAGAGCTTTGATGGAATGTTTTAAATACTAAAAAGAAAAGTGAAATTAATTTCTGAATTAATCTGAATTCCTAAGACTATTCCCAACACAATCTGAAATGAATAAGCCTAATTGTCTACCTGGTCGGAAACATAACCATACAAAGGAAAGAGTTACTTCCGGTGACTTTAGAACGCTAAAGAGTCGCTGGTTCTAAAACACATTTCCTCTGCCCAATCCACACCAGCAAACTGACGGCCTATGAGTCCTGTCTCATCCCTGCACTCAGTTCCAAATGGAAGTCTCTGGTGGCTGCATCTCACCTGTGGACCATCCAGCCATCTGGGGTCCCAGGCACAGTAGCCGCTGGGAAATACAGTTTTCAGCTTTCTCTATTCTGCCCCCAGGACTGTACATCAGCAGGAGATTAGGAAATGAATTGAGCAAATCAGTCTGTGGTATCTGTCACCTTGTAAGCTCAAGCCCTTTGATTAGCCTCTTGAAGACTGGGTTCGGAGGCAACATAGGAATTTTTTAGGAAAACTCATCCTGGAAATCTATAACAAAATTATACCAAGTAGCTAAAATGTCTTATGTCTTATACCAGCATAGATGTTTAGTGTCTGTGAGGGAAAAGACTAGGTCTAAAACATTTTCTGTACCCTAGATAGCAACAGGGTAATTGTGACCACCCAGACAATACTGCCAGGGCTGTAGTTCCACTCACACACTCAGGGGTCTAGTTTGGAAAGGGAGGTATTGCTTTCTGAATAATCCCAATGGGATGTAAATTTATTATTACTATTAATAATAACATCCTACAAATTCCATTCATTATAAATTACTCCAAGGAATACTCTTTCAAATCTGTCTAGACCAAAACAGGAAATAAAAACTAAGCTTCTAAAAATAAAAACTTTCAATATCCCTAGACCCAGCTATGGGTTGGCCCCGAATCACCCACAATACTTTGAGGAGAACCAATCCTGACTGTGACACCCATTCAGAAATCATTGTTGACCAATGAATTTCCTACTAGCTCAATTTCCTGACCCACAAGTTCTCTCATTGCATCATGTGTGCAAGTAAAATGCCTTCCTGTGTGTGCACGTGTGCACACACACACACACACACACACACGATGCTCTTCTATCCAGTCTTGCTGCAGGCTGTGTACACCAAGGCTGTGTACCCTCAGACAAGTTTTTTAACCTCTCTGTGCCACAGTGTCCTCATCTGTAAAGTGGAAGTAACAAGCGTTCTTCCCATTCCGTGGTAAGGGTTAAAGGAGTTCGTAACAATCCAGTGCTTTGAAGAGCATCTGGCCCATACTCAGTGCCGCATAATTGCTTAGTGTTATCCTTATTATTATGTTTATTCCAATTGTTACTCTCAGGTGCCAGCAGATATCAAAATGACAATGATTCTAGATATATTGAGTATTCACAAGTCACAAATACTGGCAGGTAATCTGAAATGTAAGATAGTATTTCCCCACTGAGGAAAAAGAAGAAAGAAAAATGCTGTCTATGCAGCAAAGATTATATAGCAAATAATATAACACAATGAATCCTTTATTAATGTTTGTGAGTGAAAAAGAAAGAAAATCGTGTTCCACAGTTCAGATGTGCAGACTTAAGAAGGAAGTTCAACAGAGGCCTTGACTTTGGCCATGGTGAGGAACTGCTGTAGCCTGAGCAGAACATAAAGATGGGCATTTCACCCAACCTTGCTCTCGGGTCTCGGAAACGTCTCAATTAAAAACACACTGGACTGAGCAAATAACAAATACACTTTCTTCAGCAGTGGTCAGTTCTGCCCAGCTCCCTTCAGCCCGGTCTGAACAGCTACACTGCGTTTAAATAACAGACCACGCTGGTCAGGTCCTCCTCGGCAGGTCGCAGGCTGCACAACCCACACCATGCAACCAGCAGCTCAGTAGCGAGGAGTCTTGACCTGCAACATAATAATAAAATCAATGAAAATCGGGATGTGAGGGGATGAGCCTCCTGTCTGACACTCTCTTGATCCTGACGCCTCAAAATGTAGGAGTTGCATTAAGTGAAAAGAAATGCACAGAAGACAGAAGTCGTTGAGTGGATCTCACTGGTTCTGGGGCACGGGGCGGGCAGGGGAGGGCAGAGCAGGAAAAGTCTGGTGGTTTCTGCAAACTTGTATCTACCTTTGTCCGCTATGCTAGGCTATATTCATTTCCTGGTTATTTCTTAAATTAG
>NW_012150108.1:600108-602135 GCF_000956105.1 Propithecus coquereli | reverse complement strand
GGATGAGAAAATTCATACTAGGCAAATCTCGATATCAAACTAGAATTCTAACCGAAAAACAATAAATGAGATAAAGAAAAACACATAAACATTTTAATGCTAAATGCTATAATTTATAATGAAGATATAACTTATTAATATTTATGCACCTGATAACACATCAAGTTTGCCACACAGAAATTATAGGAGATTAAAGGAGAAATATTCAAAGACTATAGAATACAGTCAAGCTGTGTTCAGAAAAAAAATCATAGTGTTAAATATCCGTATCAATAAAAATAAATCAGAAAGAAACAAAACTAATGTAATCCAACAGAAGAAATAAACAGAGATATAGAGCATACATTGAGTTAGAAAACTAAAAAACAGTAAAGCTAATAAATAATCAAAAAGCTATCGCTTTGGAAAAAATCCACGAAGTGGAGAAAACACTAGCAAAAAACAAAAGATAGCATTAAATAGAAATACACAAACAGAATGAGGCAAGGGGAGAGAGCCATTGAAATACAGAATTTTTTTAATATCTTAAGACAATACCCTGCTAACTTAATGCAAATAAATTTGACAACCTAAATAAAATAAATACTTTTTAGGAAAATATAATTCGCCAAATCTGAATCTTTAGAGATTCTAGAGATCAATTACAGCAGAAGCTATAGAGAAAATTGCAAGAGTTCTCACCAAGTAACACACCAGGCCCTAATGGTATCACAGGGGAATTTAGCAATCCTTTAAAGCCAGATAATTCCAATGCCAAACTGTTGCAGAGCAGGGGAAAGACTTACTACTTCCAAATTCTTTTTATAAAGCAAACTTAACATTGAAATCAATATCTGATAAATATTGCTCTAAAAAGAAAACTATAAACCGATTTCATCTGTAAATACTGATACAAAAATCTTAAATAAAATGCAAGCAAACGATACATTTAGAGAACAATTCAGGACCAAATGAGATTCATTCCAGCAAAGAAACCAGTGTCAGAAAGCCTAATCACGTCACTACATAACTGAAGATATCACACCGCCAAGAAGAAAGCGCATGTCATCTTCAAAGCTGCTGTGCCAGTTACCAAGCTGCTGTTCCCGGGTCGCAAGCCCAAGGGTCTGGTCCCTGCAGCCACATCCCCGCCCGCGGCTGCGCTGGGCTCTGTGGCCGAGGGCACGAGCAAGGCGGCCAGGCCTGGGGACGGTGCCTCTTCCTGTCTTCGAGCCAGAATCATCCCACCCTCACTCACTTCGAATGGGAGCGTTTGTTTCGGTAGCAGCACTTTTTGAGTCGTGTGCTACTCTTCTAACACTTGCCCCTGCAGCAGCCAGTGTCCCCTCCCCAGAGGTCTGGGCCCGGTTCCGTGAGCCCCGCCCTGGGCTCGGACCCCAGCGCGAGCCAGGTGGGCAGCCTCCCTCCAGAGGCCCGAGTGCCAGGGTCTCCCCTCTCCGCTCTGCTCCTAGGTGTCCCTTCTTGCCGTTTGCTGAAAAATTCTTTATGTGAAATTCTCTTCACTAAAATAACAGGCATGGTTTCTGTCTCCATCTGACAAAATCTGGTGCCATTTCTGACATTTTAAAATATTCAGTTCAGGAAGAATTGACAGATAGCCCCTTGCCATGATTTCATAGTTAAACAACCCCACCTGGAAGCCGGGTCCTGCCGAAAGGACACCGTTGGAGGCGGTAGCCAGGGCAACCGGGGAGGGAATGAAACCTCTTCACTCCCTATTCCGATGTCAGACACTTCGAGAACATACTGCTGTGCGGGAAAGGGTAAGGCGCATAACAGCAAATACAACATCTATCTTTGGGGCAAGAAATACAAATATAAATGAATCTTACATTTGCAAAAAGAAATACTAGAAAAACAAACTAAAAATTAATTTTAAAAATTCGTTACATAAAGAGGGAAGGAGAAACGTGGCAGAGAGGATAGGAAAGGAAGCTAGATTGCTCGGAACACACCTAGTTACAGAGCTTTGATGGAATGTTTTAAATACTAAAAAGAAAAGTGAAATTAATTTCTGAATTAATCTG
>NW_012150108.1:578178-597508 GCF_000956105.1 Propithecus coquereli | reverse complement strand
GACACACCAACTGCTCCAGCTTGTGGTACATTGCTAGAAGTTTCTCAGCAAAATAAAATTGCCCTCTGAAAACTACTATTTAAAGTTCTTTGGGTATGAAACATATCGACCAATCCTCAGCAAAGGAAACAGTGCCTAGAAAATATCTGATTGGAACAAAAGAACTAAAAAGTTGGAGGGTCTGTGACAGGACTGTATCTTATGCTATTTTCATAAAATATATTCATAGACTGTCAAAACATGAAGAGTCAATGAAATTCGACTTTTTAATATATGTTTCTGGGATTCACTGTGTTTAGGGTTGTATGTTTGCTTTGCACATTTTATTCGTTGCTGATTTTATCCCGCGTGCATTTACCCTTGTAACAGACATCTGTTATCTTGCTGTGCCATCCATTGTTCTCCGTTTTGTGTGCAGTGGGGTGTAACTGTGTATGTGTGGTTTCTATCTATAGTAGGAACAAAAATAAAGAAAAGTTTTCTTTTTGGAGAAAAAAATGGCTTACTGTTCTTTGTTACCCACAAAAGGAAAGGCCACAACATTCATCAAAAGTAGATAATTTTTGTTGAAAAGCATAATCTAGTTATAAACAAGAGATATAGGATGTGAAATTACATAGAAAGCGTGAGCGTAAAGGGGTGAGGTCAGAATTCCCCTACTCCTTTAAGAAATCACGCAAAAGCAAGAAAGTGGAGCATAAACACAGCTGTAAATCCCATCCGTAAGACAGTGGGGAAAATCTGAGGTCATGAAGCACAAAATAGGGAGGCCTTCTGAAGGCATTTAGGGACAGACACAGGACAGTGCAAAAGGAAAGAACACCTGCCTGCAGCTGCAAACCTTTAAAAACAAAGATGGGCTGAAGCCGGGGTGGGCGGGACAAACTGAGGGGCAAGACGCTTTGTCTCTCGATTCCGGCCGAGGAGCCGGCGGCCTGGGCTGGGGGTCGGAGCTACCCTGGACCCAGATGGGTCACCGTCCAGGAAAGCACCAGAGACAGGTTGAAGGAAGAATCTCACAGTGAAGCCACGCGGGCGGGAAGCAGACAGTCTGTGAGGTGGAGGATTAAAGGAAGAAAAGGTAACCACACTGTGAGCAGCTTCCATTCCTGCCGGACTGAGAAGTAAAGGAGTCGTGGCCCAGAAACAAAGCCTTGCTGTCACAAAGGGGACGAGAGAGACACCAGCAGCCCAGCAGCAGAGTAAGCAAGGTGACGTGGATGGTCTCCAGAAACAGATGCAAATGCTTTCAAACACGAGGAAATACTTCAATCCCACTCTTAAAAGAAAGTCGGTGATGTTTTCACTCATCAGATTGGCAGAATTCAAAAGCTGCGACGGCAAACCGTGTGAGTGACGGTGACGGTGCGGGGACATAAACACCCTCCTGTGTCGGAGGAGGGAGCCCAAATCTGCAAGTTCAGGGGAGCCATCTGGCAACGCGTTCAGACATGAAGTCTTTGGCCCAGGAATGCCACTTCCAGGAAGTGAGAAATGGTGAGCATTTTCTTAATAAAAAGTCTGAAAACAATCTAAACGCTCACAGTAGGGGACCAAATAAATTAGGGCGCAATCACACAGCGGAATATTACTCAACTTTTCAAAAGAACGATGCAGACCTGTGCGCACGGATGCGAAAGGCTGTCCGGGAGTGCGCGGTGCCGCCGCTCGCGTACGAAGCGCGTGTAAATAGGCACACACTCATCGCGCCCGCGGAGACTCTCTCTTGCAGCCGGCAGCAGGGGCTGCCTGTAGAGAGAGGAAAATAGTGAATCAGGAGGTTCGCAAACCCCTTAAAAATTCCGTGTGTGGGTGGGTGTGTGTTGGGCACACAAATGAAAGAAATACTGAAAGTTCCTACAGGCATTTGCTGTGGTTCTCTCTGCACTGTGAGATGATGGATGACTTTTCTTTTCTTTCTTGTAGTGTTTTGAGTCCATAAATATTTCACAGTGAAAGAAGATGCTTTAAAAAAAAACAGGAACTTTTTTTCCTCCTAAAATTCTCAATTACATCTAGCAAACGAAAATGCCTGGTCAGTTCGCTTAGTCAAAACCTGTCCTTTGATTGTCATGCTGTCCGGGCAGCACAGCGGGATGGGGCTGGAACCCCCAGCTCTGCATCCAGATGCCGGTCAGCGGTCAGTGCCCACCGCCAGCCTGGGTGCCCGGAGCCCGGTGGCCCTGTGCTCCCGCACTGCACCGGGCCCTGCAGAAGGTGCGGAGGGAGGGCAGAATATCTGGGGACAGAGTTTCACTTACGGTTTCCCTCAGGTAAAGGCCTCCCCCAAACGATACTGCTGCCAGGTTGAAGACTTTGAACTATTTTGGCTGCATTCTTGGCCCTAACAGACAGGTTTCCTGTTAATACTGTTTTGACTTAGATTGTTTGGGTCTCTCCAGCAGGACACCAGATTTAGATCAAACGTACAGGATCCTCCTGCTGCAACAAGAAGGGTCTGGAACACCCAGGGAAGTAAAAATCCCTGTTGTTAGAGGGTGGGAAACGGGACGGAGGTGCTTTCTCTGCTGTCCCAGGAGGCCCTGGGGAAGAAAGCCCTGCCCGCCCAGAGCCACACAAAGCCCCGGCAGCTCGGAGGCCCTTTGTGGAAGGCAGGTCCTCCTCTGGGGCCCTGTGCCAGGGAAAGGAGGCCTCTGCAGTTACGCTCAGAGCACCGGCGCTTGCACAGGGCTGTGTAGGGCCTGCCCCTGGACAGCCACTATTTTCAGTGGGAACATGCAACCAAGGAGAAGTTGGGAGGCGGCGTCCCTCCTGCCCCTCTCGGACTCAACCTAGCAGATGCCCGTATACAGGCAGCAAGAGACGCTGTCGAGGCCCCCGGCGTCCAGGGCCCAAGGGCACTTCATTCTCAAAGGGGAGAAAAAGGGTGCCCCCATAGCCTCGGGCACTGAGCAGGCTGGCCTGCCCAACCCCAGCACGTGCCCACCGCAGGCGTGGCTCTCTGGTGCAGCAGGTCCCCGCTGGGGGTATCTCTGAGGCAGGCGGGAAGGGACCAACCTGGTAACTACAGTCCCCAGGGTAGTCGAGCGGGGCAGGCTCTAAGTGGGACCTACTCTTCCTTCCACACTTGAGTTCCATGTTCCGTGTATGGGGCTGGGAGAGGGGCTGCAATGTCTGACTTAGGACCTTGACGTTTTCACAAGAGCCAGTGATGGTTACAATGAAACCTTCGAGACAGAGCTTGGCTGTAACCACTGACGTTTTGCTTCTGAAAAAGCCAGGCCTTGGAAAAGGCCTTTCCTTTGAGACCTGGGAACCAGCCTCTGCGGTCTCTTTCCTACCGCGATCTGGAGACATCCAAGCGGGTGTGGGACGGTGGCCTGCGGTGCCCGCCCGCGCCTCTGGAGAAAGGCTGTGGCTCCATGGCCCAGAGACTGAAGCTGGCAAACAGTCCTCAAAGGACGGAAGTGCAGCTCTTTTCTCTGAAACCGGAGCAACACGGCCAAGCGTCGCCTCCCGTTGCAGGTGACAGACTGTGAAGAAAAGTCTTGACGTTTGGCAAAAGTTCCCCTTCGTTGTAAAGTTAATAAAAGAAAACCATGTGTTAAAAACAAAACAGCCTTTTTCCTAACAATCACTGCTTCAAATGTCACAGAAGTAGCTGTGCTTCAGTTGAAAGCAAAAGACAAGAATAATGTGAAAAAGTAAAAATAATTCAGATTTCGGAAGAATGGTCTCGCAGCACATATGTGAGTGAAAGACACCTTTGCCTGGCATCCCCTCTGTATCCGCCGTTTTCACTCAAAGCCAGGCACACGGTGGCATCGCCGCAAGCTTTGACAGCGTCCTGGCGCCTGGGCCTCACCCGGACCGATTAACCCGGGATCTGGGGAGAGGGGCGGGGACTAGGGTGTGTGTTTGTGCTCCTCAGTTGATTCGAATGACGACCTAGGATTGAGAACCCCTGGCGGGTCTGAACTGTCACTTGAGTTTGCCTTGCAACAAATGGCCTTCCTGTCTGTGACCTCAGGGGTGTGATACACACGTCCATTCGGGGGCCCGGGGGGCGGACGTGGCCGGCAGAGTCCCAGTGGTGAATGCCTGTCTTCTCTGGGGCCCGGCGGCACGAGCGAATGACTCTCGTCCCACCCGACTGCACGCTGTGCACAGAGCGCCCGGCCGGCCCTGGCAGGGGACAAGGCCCCGGGGCAGGCAGGGCAGGCCTGATGCTGGGCAGTCTCCACGCCGTCTGGGCCCGGCCGTCGCCAGCCTTCCAGCCTGGCCCTCGTCGTTAGTGTGACCCCTGACTGGCCCGTTCGGGGGCTGGAAGACACTCGCCCCAGTGCAGCCCGTGGCCGGGTCAGTATCAGTCAGGAGGATAGGCTTGTGGGGACAAAGCTCTGGATTTGGTCCCTGGTAAGTCATTCAGCTTGTAAGAGAAAAACTGTCGTTATATACACTGCCTAGAGAAAGCAGCTGGGCTGGGGTCAGAAGACGTCTTTCACGGGACCGGCTCCACCGACCCCGGAGAGGTTGCTCTAGCAGCACGCTTTCCTAATATGCGAAATGAGGATACAATTCCTCTCCGAGTATTACTGCAAGAATAATTGCAGAAAACCAAGTAATGAATTCTAAAAGAACGTTGGAATGCAGGGGATAAATACGTGATCACTTCTCAAGTCACATGTGAAATAGTACTTGAAACTGATGCTTGGTCGATGTGGTATCCCAGCTACACACATGTCAAAACAGGTTGTCGTACAGGTTGTTGTTGGACAATTATATCTTCATAAAACTGTTAAAAGAAAAAACCTGTATCCCAACACTGAGTTCTGGACACAGATGATGACCCCCAGCAGCCATGTCCCCTCACGTACTCCCCTGAAGCCCATGCAGCGTCTGCGCCTACGGAGGGTTGACTCCACCCCCACTCCCGAGGGTGGGCCGGGTTGTCTGAAGCCCACTAGCTCACCCTGGACCCGTGCCGGTCGTTGGCGCGGATTAGCCACGTGCCCTGGGCGGTCCAAGCGGGGCGTGTCTCAGCACCACTGCTGGAATGCCGGCCAGCCTCCGCCCTCTGACATCATAGCACGGAAGTGAAGCCTGGAACCTTCCCCCTAGGAGGGAAGCAGCTTAAGATTTATAGTTGGTGAGAATGTAAAATTGTGCAGCAGCTGTGGAAAACAGTCTGGTGGTTCCTCAAGAAATTATGCATACTGTCTTCATCCATTTGTATTGCTATAAATAAATACCCAAGGCTGGGTAACTTAAGTTATTAAGTATGAAATGTCCGATTTCCTTAACGACTAAGTTTGACAGTTGGCATCTCTGATATTTCACTCTGACACTTCTTGTTTTATTTTTATTGCGAAAGTGCATCCTCAGTCTTGCAATGTACATTTTGGCTTGTGATTATCTTTCAAAATTTTTTTAGAGCAATTTTTGTGAAACCATGGATAAGTCAAAAATTCATGTTACTTTCAAATGTGAGTTCCATCGTGGAACCAATGCAGCACAGACAGCTCAAAATACCAACAAAGTGTTTGGGAAGGATGTGGCTCATGAACATATAGTACATGGATGGTTTGAGAAGTTCCGGGCTGGTGATTTTAATCTTGAAAATAAGTCACGTGGGTGACCTGAGACCAAGGTGGATAATGACCAGCTGCAAGCTGTAGTGGAAGCCAATCCATCTAAACATACCCGTGAATTAGCGGTAAGGTTTGACGTTACTATTCCAACAATACTGGGCCATTTGAAACAAATTTGCAAGGTAAAGAAGCTGGATAGATGGGTTCCCCATGAATTAAATGACCATCAGAAGAGAAATCATCTTGAAGCTTGCCTTTCTTTGCTGTCACAACATAAAGGTGAAACATTTCTACACAATATTGTTACATGTGATAAAAAATGGATTCTTTTTGACAATCGCAAGCATTTGGCACAATGGCTGGATAAAGATGAAGTGCCAAAACACAGTCCAAAAGTGAATATTCATCAAAAAAAGCTAATGGTGTCTATTTGGTGGTCCAGCGCTGGTATTATCCACTGCAGCTTCGTGAAACCTGGTCAATCGATTGCAGCGGATGTCTACTGCAGCCAATTGGATGAACTGATGAGGATGCTCGTGATTAAGCAGCTGAGATTGGTCAATAGAGACAGGCCCATCCTCTTGCAAGACAATGCTTGATCACATGCCGCACAAACAACTCTGCTCAAACTGCAGAGGCTGGACTTGGCAACTCTCTGTCATCCACCGTATTCACCAGACCCTGCACCGACCGACTGCCACTTCTTCCAGGCTTTGGACCACTTCTTTAAGGAAACATATTCACTTCTCAACAAGCTGTGGAAAACATCTTTCCCAATTTCATCACCACTCGCTCTCCAGGCTTCTTCACTGCTGGCATAAACCAGCTACCGTTAAGATGGCAAAACTGCGTTAATAGTTTAGGTGCATATTTTAATTAATTTTACTGTCTGTCGTTTGAGATATAATAAACTACACTTCTGATTTCAAATCAGACATTTCATATTTTATGACCTAATATGAAGAAAAGAGGTTTATTTGGCTCAGGGTTCTTCAGGCTGTACGAGAAGCATCTCGCCCGCATCTGCTTCCGATGAGGGTCTCGGGTTGCATCCACTCACGGCGGAGGGCAAAGGGCAGCTGGCACGTGCCGCAGAGATCACAGAGTGAGAGAGGAAGCGAGAAGGGGGGGGTGCCAGGCTCTTTCCAACAACCAGCTCTTACAGGAAGTAATAGAGCAAAAACATACTCATTACCGTCAGGATAACATCGCGCCGTTCATGAGGGATCCACCTCCGTGACCCAAACACTCCCGTGAGGCCCGACCTCCGGCTTGACGGCGGGCCCAATTCCAACGTGCGGTTTGGGAGGACAAACATCCAAACCACGTCACACGGAATTACCACATGACCCGGCAGCTCCACATCTGGGTATGTGCCCAGGAGAAGTGAAAGCAGGGACGCAAAAGAGACCCGCGTACCCCCGCGTTCTCTGTGCGCCACGTGCAGGAACAGGCAGGACTGGCCTAAAGGGAGGCGCGGGCGTCGGGTGACACTTGCGTGGGTAGAAGTGTTTGACATTCATTCATTAAGTCGTTGGCTTATTCATTCCTTCAGTAAATGCTTTTTACGAAGCATCTTCTGTGTGCCAGGCACCAGCCTAGGTGCTTAGATTTCGCCAGTGAACAGCACTAGGTCCCTGCGCTGTTGCCAGGGAAGGCGATCAGTTGCACACAGAATAAAGAAGAATATCGCAGTGCGTTAAAACCTGACGAGTACAATGAGGAGAAAGAGCATGGGGAGACGCTGGGATCTGAAGCTGGGTGGTCGGGGCGCGTCCCTCGGTAAAGTGACGACTCGAAGGAGCTGAGGAAGAGGAGGACAATCAGGGCAGGGACGTCGACGCAAGAGCCCGGAGGCAACGGGCGGGGGTTTCTTTCGGGGATCATGAAAATGTTCTGGGATTAGAGAGCGGGGTGTTGGTGCGCCTTGTGTAAAAGCCACTGAAATGCACGCTTTAAAAGGATGAATTTTATGGTGTGTTCATTACATCTTGAGTTTTTTAAATGTCCCAAGGCGGAAGTGCGCCCCTCTCGTTGGAGAAAGAGCAGCGAGACCGCTATGGCTGGGGTGCAGTTGAGCAAACAGGAGATGAGGTCGGAGAGAGGTGGGGCTTCAGACCACAGAGGGCCTCGCTGGCTTCGGGGAGATCTGTGGTTTTCACTCCAGTCACAAGGGGACCACTGCAGGTTTCAATGTGTGCAGGGACATCACATGGCCTGCATTTCAAGGACCAGCCCGGCTGCCGTGTTGACAAGAGCTACAAAGGAACGAGAGGACCACTGGGAGGCGGCCACAGTGGCCCAGGGAGAGATGATGCGGACGCGGGCAAGCCCCGGGAGGGCAGCGAGGCGGTGAGAGGAGGCGGATCCTGGGTGTGGTTTGGGGACCGGCTCACAGGACTTGCTGGCTGAGGGGCTAAGGGACACGAGAGAAGGAGTCGGGGGGGCTCCCAGGTCTGAGGCCCGAGCAGGGCAAAGACGGGGACGTTCTGCCTGAGATGGAAAGACCACGGGCGGGGCGAGCCGAAGCAGGGGAGACTCAGAGCGCGATTCTGCAAGCACCGGGTCTGCGAAGGGCTCCTCGCGGAGATGCACGGAGGCAGAGCCGGTCTGGAGCTCAGAGGAGAGCCCCGGGCTGAAGGCGCAAAGCCGAGCTCCGTCAGAGGCTGGCGAGAGGTCAGGACGGCGAACGCACACAAACAGGAGAAGTGGGGCCCCGGCGCGGGCACGCTACACGTCAGGACGGCAAAGGGAGAGACAAACTGAGCAGTGGCCGGCAAGGAGGCAACCGTGAGGGTGTGGCCGTCTGGAGAGCCGCGGGGGGAAGGTGTGTCGGGGGCGGTGTCAGCGAAGAAGAGAACTGAGAACTGACCCTCGTTGGTGGTGAACTTGTCAGGAGAAGCCACTGCAGTCTGGTAGGGACAAAAACGTGATCAGTGGGGGCTGAAGAGAGAACAGGAAAAATCTTCGGCCTGGGAGTAGGCCAACTTTTTAGAACACAAAAAGCATCGACCACAAAAGAGAAACAATTGATTAATTGGACTTCATCAAAATGAAAACCTCCTACTCTCCAAACCTGCCATCAAGAAAATGAAAAGAGGCAAACTGCAGACTGGGAGAAAATATGCTCAAATCATACATCTGACATCGACCTCAAATCCTTGAAAGAACTCTTCCAACTTAATAAAAATACACACAATCCGACTTAGAAATGGGAAGGACATTTGAATGAATATTTCACAACATAAGACATACGAATGGCAAGGAAGCCTACGAAACCGTGCTTGGTACTTTTAGTCATCGGGGATATGCAAATCAAAGCCACAGTGAGATACTACGTACGGAGCAGATGAAGTGGCTAAAACGTAAAAGGCTGACGGTACCAAGCTTTGGAGCCGCAGCAACCGCAGCCCTCACGGGTTCCTAGCAGGAATGTAAAATGGCACAACCGCTTCAGAAAACAATGGGGCAGTTTCTTAGAAAGCGCAGTTTAAACCTACCACGTGACCCAGAAATTCCACTTCCGCCCATTTACTCAAGAGAAATAAAAGCCTGTGTCCATGCGGACCCTCATTCCCACTCAGCCTCTCACACCTTCCCACTCGAAGCCCCGATCTTAACGTAGCAGGTCCACTCACGCCGAAAACTGAACTTTCTCCGCGGCTCTGCCACCCCTCAGCTTCTCTGCATTTTGACGGCAAGAAATGAGTCCCCAGATGCTGCCAAGGAGACCCTCTGGCTTTCACACTGTGCCTTACCCTGGCGATTAACCATCCTCAGACTCCAGCGCTTTCTCCCACGTGTCGATGGCCTCCACAAACGGTCTTAGGACTCCAGTCCTTGTGACGACTCTCCCCGGCCCCCAAAGCCTGAGACGGCACCCGAGATACCGCACCTGCCGGTGCTTCCTCCCATCAGCCCCCACCTCAGTCCACAGCTGCTGGAAATCTCGACACTGGCGCGGCAGCTTCATGGCCACCCACCGCCCGTGGGGGACTCGACGCCAGCAGGCCACGCATCTTCAGGGTCCAGCTTTGGGTCGTCTTTTGTAAGACCGCCTCTGGCACCAAACAGCATAGGCTGGGCTCCCCAAAAGAATCTCTAGAGGTCTGAGATTTGCCTGCAGGGGTTTATGAGGAATCACTCCTGGGAATCGCGTTGGTAAGGGGTGAGGGGAGCAAAACTGGGCAGAGGGAGAAGCTGAACTGCAAGGTGTTTGCGGCAGACCGCTCGGGTGACCCTCGGAGAACCTTCGGCTGCGGGATGGCTCTAGGGTTCTTCCCTCTGGGTCCAGAGATCTGGGCCTTTGTACTCTCCCCCTCCTCAGCCGGGTATTGGATGGGGGGTTCCCACAGGAAGTGTGACCCTGGGCAAGGCAGAGGGCACCCCCCAGAGAAGAATTGGGCTGCAAACCGTGCGCCGCCAACGTGAGAGCCTCAGTCGGGAAGGGGGGCCCGTGGCGCACGGCAGCACCCGCCGCGCTCGCGGCCTCGAAGCAGCACTGTGCACGGGGCCGGCGGGCTTGCTCCCGTTTTACAAGTGGAAGTGGATGAGCGCTTTCCAGCACTTCCTCTTCCTGGACCGGGGCTCTTTCCACTGAGGGTAAGGGACACGGGAAGCGTTTATACCGCTCTGGACTTACTAAAAACAAATGAAGACTGTAACCCAGGAGGCCCCATGCCTAGCCCAGCAGAAATACGGGTTCTGACCTGTCTCCCTGTCTCCATTCTGGCCTCAACAGGCCACAAAAGAGCCCACAACCTGCTTAAAGGGAATTGAGTAGTTATATATTATTTAATACAATTCAGCATACACATAGCTAACATTTATTGAGGGTATGTGTCAGAGCCTGTCCTCGGCACCGTGTGTGTGTGTGTGTGTGTGTGTGTTTGTATAAATGCATACATATATACACACATACGTGCACACAAATATATTGCTTTAGCCCCAGACCAGCCCCCTGAGGAAGGCACTACAATTATGCCGTCCCGGATGAGAAGGCAGAATGCAGACAGATGAAGTTAACTCGCCCAGTGTCTCTAGAGGTCAGGGGAACGATGCCTTTCCGTTCCAGTTCATTTACCCCTCCCATACGTCTTTTGTAAGATTGTTGTCTTTGAGCACCCCACAAACGTGAGCATTTTTTTCCACGTGTGTGACATAAGATTCTCGTCATGGGCCTCATCCACGGTGCGGGAGATCGGGGCAGTGTTTCCGCACAAGCGGCTCTCACGGATCTTGGCACCGGCATCGTGACCACTGACCACCACGGGTGCCTCAGGTAAACCGCCAGGACTACAGAGTGTGGGTGGGCACCAGGGCAGCACCCCACAGCAGGCCTGGGTGGACTCTGCGTGTGACACGGCCAGCGAGGGAGGAGGCTGGCACAGGCAGGAAGGGGCTGGCTGTCCACACGCTTTCCTGAGGCCGGGTCCTCGCCCTCGGGTGCCACATCCACAGCCCAGTGTCCCCTTCCACTGGCACACGGATGACTCCCAGACACGTGTGCCCAGCCCACACCACGCCCCAGCCAGACGCAACGCTGGTGAACTTCTCAGTTGCACGAGGATGCAACAAAGGAACATGTTAATGTCTCCAAAAACGTCCTCACTGTGTTTCCCTTCCCCAAACCCGCCTTTTTGTGTCCCCAGTTCTGGTTATTGGGACCATTAGGTACCCAGTCACCCCAGTAAAAACACAGGATCACCCCAGAAGTCACCATGTGACACTGCCCCCCTCTGTCACCTGACAGTCGGCTAACCTTCCAGCAGGAGCAGAGCACACCTGAGCGGTTGAAAGGATGTCCTTCTGCCTGTCCTCAAGGCAATCTGACCCCTCTCTGTCCATCATGAATTTCCTCTATAAATTATAAATCCTGGAAAATAATGACTTCTCTAGTCTCAGGTGTCAATGAGAGACAATGTCAACAACAAGACCCCAGATCCATAAGTTAAATAAAAATTTATAAACTTACCTGTTAATAATGGAAGGGAAATGGCATCTAATAAATTACCGATTAGCATTAGCAGTTGTTCCCAACATTGGTGATGAGAAGAGTCGACCAAGGGAACTATTTTAAAAACATATCACCTGTAAGCCCAGCATTTTGGGAGGCCGAGGCAGGAGGCTCGCTGGAGGCCAGGTGTTCAAGATCAGCCTGAGCAATATAGTGAGACCCTGTCTCTACAAAAAGAAAATGTTTTTTAATTAGCCGGCTGTGGTGGCTCGAGGCTGCAGTCCCAGCTACTCAGGAGGCTGAGGCAGGAGGATGGCTTGAGCCCAGCCTGGGCAACAGAGTGAGACCCTGTCTCTAAAAACCAATCCAACAAACAAAAAAAATCACGGTCTCCTGGGGTGTGCCCCAGGGAAGGCAGGCAGATAAAATACAGAATGCCCGATTAAATTTGAATTTCACATAAACAACAAATAATTGTTTATTCTAAGCATGTCCCGTGCAATATATGAGACACGCTTATGTTAAATAAAATATTTGGTGCTTATCTGCAATTTAAAATAGCTAAGCATCCTACATGTTTATTTGCCGCGTCTGACAACCCTAACAGGCCTACAGAATTAAACCTGTCTGGAGCCCCGGGGAGGGGCTTAATGCTCTGAGACTTCACACAAGTCCCGTGTAATTCGGGCCATCAGCCAGGCCTGGGGCCCCGGGGAGGGGGTGGCAGTTGGATTCCAGACCCGGGCGGCCGCCTTGGACGTGAGGGACTCAGCACCTCGCACCCGCGGGACCAAGCGGTGCCGTCGCAGGAGCTCCTCCGGGCAGAGATGCCAGGCGAGGCCGGCTCCCAGTTTGCTCTGCGGCTTTGAGAAGCACCGTGGTGTGTCAGGATGAGAAAGGAGCAAACCCGGAGTCCAGAGAACTGCGTTTGCCCGCTGCCCTCTGCTTGGCCAGTCCATCAAGCTCTGGGAGCCGCTTTATTTTCCTCAGTGAAGAAACACTCTCAGCGCCCTTGACGTGCCAAGTCCTCTGCCAGCGCCCGGGACAGAGCTGCAAACAGACAGGCTGGCACTGCGCCCACAGAGGGCACGAACGCCGCAGACAGGCGACAAACCTGCCAAGGCTGTGGATGAACCCGCAGGGCGCGTGAGCAGGGACGTCCGGCCGCCTGGTCCCAGGAGCTGTCCAGAAAGGTGACAGTGACACCGAGACCTGCAGGGTGAGGGGAGCCAGCCAAGCAACGCGCCTGGGCGCCTCTCAGTCTCTGTACTCCGGCCTGTGACATGCGGGGCCTGGGGACCCTGAGAGCCGCCCCCAGCGTAAGCCGACCCTCGGGGCTGCCACAACTTGGCTGTGCGCCTTCCAGGCCAACCGGCCGTCGGCAACCCGCACTGGCCACCCCTTCGTGCGGGCTCCTGCAACACTGCTCAGCTCCCCTCTGGCTTCTAGGGGTTTTCTGCAGACTCCTTGGGGTTTTCTATGTAGATACTCATGCCATCTGCGGACAGAGACACTTTTATTTCTTCCTCTCAGATCCATGTGTCTTTTATAATTCCTTTCCAGACTCTTTGCCACAGCTGTAAAACTTCTTTCAGTATGTTGATGTAATTGATCTGGTAATTTACCAGGTTTGTTTTTGTGATGAAACTCCTGGGCTCAAGCGATCCTCCTGCCTCAGCCTCCCGAGTAGCTGGGACTACAGGCATGTGCCACCATGCCCGGCTAATTTTTTCTATATATTTTTTAGTTGTCCAATTAATCTTTCTAATTTTAGTAGAGACAGGGTCTCGCTCATGCTCAGGCTGGTTTCGAACTCCTGAGCTCAAACAATCCGCCCGCCTCGGCCTCCCAGAGCGCTAGGATTACAGGCGTGAGCCACCGCGCCCGGCCTCTATTCTTCTCTTGTACGGGCCAGAACTTCCAGCACGACCTTGAATAAAAGCGATGAGAACAAACACCCTTGCCTTTCCTCCTGTCTTGGGAGAAAGGCACCATTAAGTGTAATTTTAACTGCAGGTTTAGTTTTGTTTTGTAGAACGCTCTTTTTCAAATCGAGGAAGTTTCCTCTCTATTTCTATGTTTCTGAAAGTTTGTCATGAATGGATATTAGATTTTGGCAAATACTTTTTTCTGCCTCAGTTGATGTGGTCATGTGATTTTTCGATGTTAGCCTGTTACTGTGGTGAATTACACTGATGGGCTTTGGAATACCGAGCCAGCATTGCACCCTGGAATAAATCCCACTTGGTTAGTGTGTAATTCTGTTTATAAATTGCTGAGTTCTGTTCACTCGTATTTTGTACTATGTCTGGTTTTGGTATTACACCAGTCTGGTTTTGATATTACTAGCTTCATTCACGAGGATGAATTAGAAAGGGTTTCCTTCCCTTATATGTTCTGGAAGAGATTATGTAGAACTGCTGTTAATTCATCCTTAAACATTTGGTAGAAGTATCCAGTGGAACTATCTGGGCTTGGAGATTTGTTTTCTAGGAGAGCTTTAATTAAAAATTCAATTTTCTTTAAGTTTTAAAGCTAATATTGAGTTGTGGAAGTTTGTGTTTTATAAGGAATTAGTCCATTTCATCAAAGTTGTCAAACATATGTATGTAGAGGTGTTCATAGGGTCTCAGTATCAGATTGATGTCTACAGGTCTGTAGTGATACACTAGGTTTCACTCCTGGCATTAGTATTTGGTATTTGTTCCTTTTCTTTGTCTTGCTCGAGGTTTGCTTTCTGTTTCATTGACTTTTCTCTATTGTTTTCTGTTTTCAATTTCATTGATCCATGTTCTTGTCTTTATTTTTTCCTTCTTTCTGCTTACTTTTTAAAGTTCTCACAGTTCTCGAAGTGAGAGCTTAAATTATTGATCTGCAACTTCTCTTTCTCTAACGCAGGCACCGAGTGACGTGAGCGTCCCCTCGGCTCTGCTAGGTGTGCCCCCACAGACCTGGATATTTTCATTTTCCCTCAGTTCAGTGTGTTTTTTAAATTCCTTTGAGATTTCCTATTTGTCCCACGGGATTTTTACAAGAGTGTTATCGCGTTTCCAAGTGTTTGGAAATTTTCCAGTCATTTTCTGTATTGATTTCTAGTTTGATTCCACTATGTCAGGCAATATTCTCTGTACAATTCAATTCTTTGAGATGTGTTAAGATTTGTTTTATGGCTCAGGATGTGCTCTATCTTGGTATCATTTTATGGGCATGGAAATAATGTGTATTCTGCTGTTGCTGGGTAATATTCTACAAATGTCAACCGTACACTGTGGGTTGATGGGGTTGCTGACTTTTATGTCCTTGCTGATTTGCTGTCCAGTTGTTCTAGCCATTGGGCACTGAAGTCTCCAACTGCAATCGTGGATTTGTCTATTTTTCCTTTCAGTTCTACCCATTTTAGTTTCACACATTTTGCAGCTCTTCTAAGATGGCTACGTGGCTACGACTTCTTGGTGTATTGATCCTCCATTATTAACAATGTCCCTCTCTGTTTCTGATGTCAATGGAAAAGAAGCCAAACTCTGTAAAACAATTTTAAAGAAATTTATTCTGAGCCAAATTTGAGGACCATGACCCGGAGCCACGCCCAAGAAGCCTTGAGCAGTGGACTCGCTGTGGCTGGCTCACAGTTTGGTTTTATACATTTCAGGGAGATGGGTTACAGGTGAAGTCATAAATCAATATGGGGGAGGCATACATTGGTTTGGCCCAAAAAGGTGGGCCATCTCGAAGCAGGGGCTTAGAGGTTATAGGTGGGTTTAAAGATTCTTTGACTTGTAATTTGTTAAAGACATGAAGCCTTGTCTAAACATTGGAATGTTTTTAAGATAAGGAAGTCTGTTAAGAGACTTAGAGACAAGAGACAAGCCACGGGACATATATTTGTTGTGTAAACTGAGGGCCCGCAGGTTTGTCTTGCATAGCCTTAGGCCTGTTAATGGGTTACAAAGGATGTCCCCAAGAAGGGAGGGGGGCATGATGAGGCATGTCTGACCTCCCTCCTCGTGGCAGGCAATTTAGTGTTAGGATATTCCCTCGGCCAAGAGGGGGTCCATTCAGTCAGCCGGTGGTGGGGAGCCTTAAGATTTTGTTTTAGTTCACACTGGTAATTTTCTTTATTCTGAAATCTACTTTATCTCTTGTTACTATAGCCGTTCCTGCTTCTTTGGATGAATGTTCGTATAGCATATCCTTCTCTATTCTTTTCTTTTCAAACTGCCTATATCATTTCGGTTGAAGTAAGTTTACTATAGACAACATATCATTGAATCTTGCTTTTTAATCCACTCTGCCAATATCTGCTTTTCATTTGCTACATTAAGACTATTTATATTTAACATCATATCTGGTATGTCAGGGCTTAAGGCTGATACTTTATTTTTTGTTTTCTCTTTTTTATTTCTCTATTTTCTTTTTCTTGATTTTTTGTGGGTTACTTAAACTGTTTTAGAATCCTGTTTTGTTTTATGTTGCTTTTGAATGTGTAGCTCTTTGTATAGCTTTTGTGTGGGAGACTGCTCGAGTATTATATTATATATGCATAACATCACGGTCTACTAGTGTCATTATTTTATCAGTTCAAGTGAAGTAAAAGAACCTGTGTCTTCATAAGTCAATCTACCCTCCACCATCTACAATTGTCTCAAGTGTCTTATAGTCACCCAACATTTGGTTTAGGTGTCAAGACCGATGGTACCACACACGCTCCAAGAGAAAATGAAAAGGTTCGTGAGTCACATAGCGCAGCGCTCTGAGGCGAGCACCGTGGCTCCCAAGCAGTGCCAAAAGTGGTTTGAGAGAGCAGGGAAAGGAAACTGGCTTGGAGTTCTGTGGTGGTCAGGGAGCAGGGCCACAGCGAGGGTTCCTGCATGTGGCTTGAACCTCCACTAATTCAAAGGAGGGAGAACCCAAGCTTCTTGTCAGCTTGCCCAGATGTGGGGCTGAAAGGAAAGAGGCAGGGGTGAGGTTTAAAAGCTGTCAACCATTCAACATAAAAAAAAAAAAAAAACGGAATCAGGCTCTGTTACATCATTATTTCTTCTGCAGACATATAAAGTTTGTCTCTCACCTTCTTTTATATTAAATAGATATTTTCTAGTCTACCATTTAAATTCCCTTGTTGTTTCCTTAAGACAGTTTTTGAGTTGTTTTCTTAGAGATTACCATGGGGGTGACAATTAACATTCTGACTTATATCAATTTAGTTCAGACTAATAGCAACTTAATTTCAATGGTATAGAAAAACTTTGCCTCTACGCAGCTTCATTCTCTCGATTTCCTTCTTTGTACTATTATCATCATAAAATTTACGTCTTTATTTTTGCATGCCCATTGACACAGTTTTATAATTATTGCTTTATGCTATTGTCTTTTAAGTCAGAAAGGAGAAATAAAGAAATAAAATACACTTTTACTGTCTTCCATATTTACTTATGAGGTGCTCTTTGTTTCTTCATGTGGATTTGAACTTCTGGCCCAGCATCCTTTCATTTCGCCTGAAGGGCTTTGTCCAGCATTTCATGGAGAGCAGGTCTACCAGTGACAAACTCCATCGGCTTTTGTTTGTCTAGGAATGTCTTAATTTCACCTCCATTTTTGCAAGGTAGTTCTGCTGAATATGAAATTCTTGGTTGACAGGCTTTTTCTTTTGGCGTTTTTATTATGTCGTCCCACTGCCTTCTGTCCTGCATTTCTGATAAAAAGTCAGCTGTTCATCCTATTGATGATTCCTGGTATGTGATGAGTCACTTCTCTCTTGCTGTGCTCAAGATCTCCTCTTTGTCTTTGCTTTTGACAGTTTGATTGTGAGGTGTCTGAGTGTGGATCTTTTTGAGTTTATCATACTTGGAGTTCATTGAGCTTCCTGGATGCAGAGATGAATGTTTTTCATTAAATTTGGGGAGTCTTCAGCCCTTATTGCATCACACATTTTTCCTGTCCTTTTCCCTCCTCTCCTTCTGGGACTCCCGCTGTGTGTGCTGTGCATGCTTGGCGGTGGTCCACAGGTCTGTTAGGATCTGCTTTTTCATTCTTTTTTTCTATTCCTTAGACTGCGTATTCTCAACTGCCCTACCTTTAAGTTCACTGATTCTTTTGCCAGCTCAAATCTGCTGTTGAGACTCTTTAGTGAACTTTCCACTTTATTTTCAACTCTAGAATTTGTTTATTCTTTTCTATAATTCTCTTTTACAATAGTCTCTATTTAGAGAGACTTTATTCTCATACTTTCCTTTAATTCTTTAGATATCATTTCCTTAGTTCTTCAAACCGCACGACCTCCCTAGTTCTCTCCCTCTCTGGGCCACGGCGTGGAGCCTAACCAGTCCTCGCTCCTGTGGATAAAGGGCAACTTACCGTGAGTCCTACGGTGCTTGTGAATCCAGGGAGCAGCAGGCAGTTCCACAGAGCTGTCACACCTGTTGGCAGTGGCTAAACGTCACTGGATCTGACATATGAAGTTTCATTTCAAAACTGATGAATCGGGAGCCGTTTCCGTCTCTCCGCCTCTCTGACAGTTCGTTTTCTCTCCGCCACCGTCCTGTGTTCAGGCCTCACTTCAGGTGAGCACTTTCTGCCCAGAACTCACAGAGCCGTTCTTCCGCTCTCATTTCTTTTCTCGTTTTCCCCACAGCCCTCCATCCCGATTTTAGGATTTTCGTTTTCTTTTCACCATTCGCTAAAACAACTTCTCTGCCACGTTGAGTGCTGCTCCTTCCAGAATCCCCAAGTCTGGCCTCCACTTTCGCTTCTCTCCCCCTCCCCCTGTGCTTCTCTGCCCCGGTGGCAACAGTTTGCTGGCTTTGCATCTACTTGCTCTTTACGTTTTGTGAAGATTGGAAAGAGGATCCCGCACTTCCCTGCACATGTTTGCATTTGGCAGCAGCTAGACATGGCCGCGCGGCCCTGTCGCAGTTCTGTGCCTGTCTGTTTGTTCCGAGTTGCTTACCCAGGGCCCCTGTCAGCGTACTTCAGAACAGGCTGGCGGCTCCCCCGTCCCCTGCCCTGGTCCATCTCAGCCCCCCAGAAGGCAGCTCGCGGTTTCACCCCTCTCCCCTCCACATGCCCGTCCCTTCAAGCCGTGCCCAATTCTGTAAGCCCCGTGCAAGACCCAGCTCCGTCTGGCTTGACCATATTTGGTAACAGCCATTTCCCCAAATGAACCAGTCAGTCCCCTGTGTGAGCCCGGCACTCTGGAGCTCCGTGACAACTTGAACGTGTGCATCTTTAGCTTTGAAAGTGGTCTTAAGAACCTTCTGCCGCATTTGCTGTATCTCTCCAGATACAGAGTTACAGAGCTGTACCTGCGCCCGTGGCGGGTGCCAGGCAGGGAAGAGGAGCCCGCCACGTGTGCACGCGGGCGCCCTCCGGGTGCGCGGCAGCTCCACGCCTGTCGTGTGTGAGTGGATACGGATCGAACACTCAGCTCGGAGTCATGTCTTATACGTACCAGGCAAGTAAAGTTACCACCCAGAACATCACTTTCTTAATTTTTTCAAATACATTGGCAATACCTCCCATGCTTAATTCACGAGACTGTTATGAGAATCAAATGAGATAACATTTGTTGGAAAAATGTAAAAATACTGTCCACTCTAAAAAATAAAATCTACGAAAGAAAGAAAGAAGGGAAGAAAGAAAGAAAGAAAGAAGGAAAAGCAAGCGACACTTGGAGATGTTAGCAATTTCTCTGTTGCAGTCTCTGGACTACTCTGTACAGAAAGTGCAGAAATGTCTCCGTGGGGAGCCCTCAGAGCACCCATCTGACAGGCAAGAAGGGGTTTGCCCGGCCCCACATGTGGCATTAGAGGCTGCCGCCTCTCTG
>NW_012150108.1:574468-576158 GCF_000956105.1 Propithecus coquereli | reverse complement strand
TAGAAAGAAATTAATTGGACAACTAAAAATATATAGGAAAAATTAGCCGGGCATGGTGGCGCATGCCTGTAGTCCCAGCTACTTGGGAGGCTGAGACAGGAGGATCGCTTGAGCTCAGGAGTTTGAGGTTGCTGTGAGCTAGGCTGACACCATGGCACTCTAGCCCAGGCAAGAGAGTGAGACTCTGTCTCAAAAAAAAAAAGTATCATCCACGATGATACCCAAAGTGATATTAGTAGCTCAGCCCTGTTCCCCAAGCTCTAGACTCATAACCAGCCACCCACTGGCATCTCCAAATTAGCATGTCCAGAAGAGAACCTCAGTTCCACTCACCCCTGCCAAACCTGTTTGTCTCTCCACTCCCCCATCTCAGAATGTGGCCCCACCGTTGCTCAGGCCAGAAGGCTAAGAACCTTCCCGGATCCTGCCCTGTCCCTCAAGCCATCAGCAGGTTCCGTTGCTCCCGA
The DNA here is from genome assembly GCF_000956105.1 of Propithecus coquereli. NCBI lineage: Eukaryota > Metazoa > Chordata > Mammalia > Primates > Indriidae > Propithecus > Propithecus coquereli. The sequence continues at coordinate 575,691 of NW_012150108.1, read as the reverse complement.
GCACGGTCCCCATCAGCCCACACCCCTCGCCCTGGGCTCCCCACACCACGTGAGCCCTGGCAGCCGGCCCTGCACATGTGTCAGAGGATCACTGTTCTGCTCACCCTTCGAAGTGTCCAGTGGCCCTAAGAACAAAAGCCACATGCCTCGCCAAGGTGCCCAGGGCTCTCTGGTCCGCCTTTGCCTGCCTCTCTGCCCTCACCGACCCCCCTGCCCGTCTGCACCTCGCAGCCACGCTGGCCTGCTTCCCCTCTCCTACGCAGATGTGCCGGCCTCATTCCCCACTCAGGGCCTTTGCACTTACCCCTGCTGCCTGGATGTCCTTCCCCAGACCATCAAGTGAGTGACGGCGTCACTGTCACACTGCAGCTCAGATAGCGCCTCCATGGTGTCTCCTGACTGCCGTGTCTAAGTGCCCCCACTCTCTCCGTCCTCCCCACCACCTGCCTTGTGCCATTTTCTTTCTAACTTTATCGCTGTCAGAAATGATCTCATCACCTTCGCTTCCTGGTGTCTTGTTTAGAACAGGTACCCCAGAAAGGCCGGATTCCGTCTGCCTTCCTCCCTCGCTCCTGCGCCGCACCTGGCTCAGAGACACTTGGCGTCTGTGGTCACCGTCAGGAATTGAGGAGCCGCGTTGTTGTGCTCGAGCGACAGTTCTGGTTCGTTACGTACCCTTAGCCTTCGTTCTGATCTTTGGTCCCTTTGCCCTGATTGACAACAGTAAGACATTTGCGAACTGACCTCTCCATTCCTGAGTCCTGTGGTTGACTTTTCTCTGAGTTGTAGAACTGTGAGGTTTTGCGTACTCCCGGAGTCCTTGCATGTAAACGTGGTTTTGTTGTCTTGGTATATAAAAGTCAGATTGGGGTGACAAGCAGGGTTTCTCTGAAAACCTAGAAGTTGCCCCATTGTCTTCCGCGGTTTGCTGCTGGGAATGGGTCTAGCACCATTCGACGGGCAGTTGGCTCCTTTCTGAGTAACATGTACTCTCAGATTGAGTGTTTTCATACCTATTTTTTAATTGCTGCTTAAATCACCTATTTTTAATCACTGATATATAAAATGATAATAAGGATATATCAAAGGAAAAACAAAGGATTTATCTTTGCTTGTAGAAAATTTGCCTTAAATGTCATTATTTAAGCCAATCTTTGGACCAACCATGTTTCTTTCCCAGCTCAGGAAAGTTTTCAAACATTGTATCTTTCATTATTGCTTCT
>NW_012150108.1:569879-571982 GCF_000956105.1 Propithecus coquereli | reverse complement strand
AAGAAAGAAAGAAAGAAAGAAAGAAAGAAAGAAAGAAAGAAAGGAAGGAAGGAAGGAAGGAAGGAAGGAAGGAAGGAAGGGAAAGCAAGCGACACTTGGAGATGTTAGCAGTTTCTCTGTTGCAGTCTCTGGACTACTCTGTACAGAAAGCGCGGGAATGTCTCCGTGGGGAGCCCTCAGAGCACCCATCTGACAGGCAAGAAGGGGTTTGCCCGGCCCCACATGTGGCATTAGAGGCTGCCGCCTCTCTGCCTGCTGGTAACGTAAAAATTGAGGATCCTGGGGACACTTAGCACAAAGGGAATGTGGATTAATGAGAAACAAAACTTGAAGCACTGTGGATCAGGTGCCTTCACCACGCAGACGGGTAGAGTCAGGAACACGAAGGCCCAGGCCAGAGGCAGAAGGGGCCTGACAAGCAGGGAGAGCTGCTCGCACGGTGGGCACATGGCGGGTGCGTCCCAGAGCAGGCGGGGCCACCACCCTCTGTGGCCATAGCTGAGCGAGATCAGACTCAGAAAAACGTGGACATCTACACAAAGGAGTCAGCAGGCTTTATCCACTGGACAAATAATTTCTTCATAATCATAATAATTTTATCCATCACCTATTAAGGGTAGGACATGAATGGTTTCCTTGTACCACTAGAGGAAATTCTGCTCAGAAACCGGGTGCTTGTTGGGGAAACCATTTATTGAGTATTCTGAGTGAATATAATACTGATTTCAAACAACTGTAGCTGAAGTCATCAACAAGTACAATGGTTATTGTACACATAAGAATCAGGGCCATATTTTATTTCTAGGTGAAAACTATTTTTAAGATACTTCATAAATCACTGGCAAGGTCAACCTCGCTAAACATTCCAGAACACACAGGGGGCAATCTCTGTGGGCGTGCCCAGACCTCTGGGCTGCAGCAACTCATTGTTCTAGGCTTCCTGCGCGGGGCTGTCCCGGTCAGCGAGTCTGCAGGGCCAAGCGCAGGCTCAGGGCGACCCCACGGCACAGGTGCGGGGCGCCGCCGGCCCCTGCGCTGCACGGTGCACCACCACGAGGGCGCCCCCTGCAGCCCACTGTCTCCTCTCAGCAAAGGGACCACGCAGCCCGCAGAGCCGCGGTGAGCGCTGAGGGGAACGCCAAGCACCCAGCGCTGTGCACCTAGCCGGCCAGCGCTCAGCGGTGGTCGCAGACAGGGATTCCCACTTCTCGTCCCAGGCCACCCCATCACATGCCCGGGTGCGTTAAGCAGTGTGTCAGCCCTGAGCCTACCGCGTGATGTATATATGCTTGACACAGTTCATGGATAAATGGATGCATGCATGAATAATGAATCATGTACGAGTGAAGAACTCCCTATTTTTGTAGATAAGGATAGTCAGCATCAGAAAAACTGTACTGTGCAATCTCCCTTGTGACAGAGGCGGCCAAGGTGATATAGTGGAACTTGTGAGTGGAATTTCCAGGAAAGCAGGTTAGGAGGGAGACTAACAAGTAGCTGAGCCTTCATGCTCTTCTGTTCTTCCATTTTTCTAGGCGTGAGAATACAGATGTGACGGCTGGGGCTCCAGCAGCCATCACAGACTCCAAATTGACTTTGCTGATGGAAGTTGCTGGCAGAACATAAAAACAGAAGGTATCTATGTTCCCAATATCTATGGGGCCACGTCCTTGGGCACACATCCCACTTTTTAAGTGATGGAAGAGAAAAAAACCCTTCTATCTGATTTCAGCCATTGTTACATTTGGTCTCTATTACTAGAAGCCAAATATATTTCTAACTAAAAAAAAGTTCTGTGACATGACTATCTCTCCTTCCAAACTGTCTGCCCCTTCTCAGCCTCCTTGGGTGGATCCTACTCCTTTCCCTTCTCTGAACACTGGATTGACACAGAGCTCAGGCCTGGGCCCCCCTTAAATCCCATAGCTTAAAGTATCATCCACGGGCCGGGCGCGGTGGCTCACGCCTGTAATCCTAGCTCTCTGGGAGGCCGAGGCGGGCGGATCGTTTGAGCTCAGGAGTTCGAAACCAGCCTGAGCAAGAGCGAGACCCCGTCTCTACTAAAATTAGAAAGAAATTAATTGGACAACTAAAAATATATAG
>NW_012150108.1:524421-567159 GCF_000956105.1 Propithecus coquereli | reverse complement strand
CGACTGTTTTTCCAAAGTGGGGTTTGGGAACGCAGGTTTTAGAGGAGCGAGGGCGTGCAGAGAGAAACAACAGGAGGCGGTGGGCAGTGAGACAAACAAACACATTCTCATGAGGCCCAGGAATTCTATATTTTACATAAAACAAGGCAAATGTTGGAAGAGAAAAAGGGAGGGGAGGAAGAATCAATTATGTAGCTTCGACCCTGGGTGGTTGAAGAACGACTGATCTTGTCTCTGTCCTGCGTGGGGAAGACGCGATCAAGGTCGTGAGTGTGGCGTGACCGGACCGGAGCGCAGGAGCCGGACCCAGTGCGCACGTCCTTGCTGTGGGTGATCCGTGGGGCGGTCCTGGCAGGGGCCTTTCCCTGGGGATCTGGCCGGTGCCATGTCAGTGACGGCCTCACAATTGGAAGGGGCGTCACAGGGCTCGGCCTCCAGCTTTGACCTCCCCTTTGCATAGGAGTTGGGGGGGGGGTCCTGAGATTTTCTTTCCTTAGGGCGTCTTCAAGGCCTTTTCCTTGTATTCCTGATGTCACTTTCATCCGGGCTCGCGCCTCAGCCTGTTGTCCGCTCATCATCCTGATCTCCTCTGCTTAGCCCACACACCCTCATAGCTCACTCAGAACGTGAAATACGGATCTTCACATCATTTTTTTACGTCTTCCTAAAACGTTTTTTCAGCGATCGTATTTCCAGCTGTAGTCAGTGCATTCGGTCCAGCACGTGTTCACTGGTTCAGTTGTTCTGAGTATTCATCCTCCATGGAGATCGTGTTGACAGAAGACCCGCAGCGTAATTCCACCTTTTCCCCGTTCCCCGGTTGCCTTGGCCCATTGCCCTTTGGGGGGGGGAGGTTGGAGGGGGTTCGTTTCCTTGCCGGTTCCTTGTTTTGGGTTCGGGCTTTCCTTGGTTTTGTTCCCTGGGCTGAGGAGGGTCAGCTTCCCTGACACACTTAGGGTCAACGTGTGCCCTCGTGAATGTGGGGAGGGGCTTAGTTTTGTTCCACCAGATACGAGGCACAGAAGACAAAGCCAGGCTCCGCCTCCTTCAGCCCTGCTGGCCACATGGTACCTTCGGGACCACACCCTTCAGGATGCAGTGGGCGAGTCCCCCTACTGCACTCGGCAGGGAGGAAGCCAGGCAAGGTCCAGGCTCCGGACAGACGGACAGCAGCCCCCACCCACGGAGGGCGGAAGGTGCTCTGTAGCACCCTGGTGGGTTCAGTGGCTTCTTTAGACCTTGGCCTGACCACCGAGGCCTGTTCCCCCCGACCGCTGGCCAAGTGAGTCACTGAACAATGAAAAGGCTCTCGGCTGTGCTGCTGAGGCTGTCTCATTGTTGCTGAAGATAATGGAAACCCCTCCCAAGGCTGACAGCTGTTGACATTGTTCCTGTGTGGTTTCAGTGCTGCTTTTTGGCTATTTTCTACACTTTCATGTACATTGTAAGAACAAGTTGGAAGAGATTACTTGGGGCTAAAATAACCTCAGGTCACCTCTAGTCTCCTTCTCCTGAATTCCCCATAACGCAGAGCCCAGAAGCTGGCGCCGGCAGGTTCTCAGCCAAAGTACAAACAAATCACAAGTTTCTGCTGAGATATTGGGGACCAGAAACTGACCTGGGACCAGGGTGAGAGGGATCTAGTTCAGGGGTTGGGATCTAACAGGCCACAAGAGAGGAGGAGCGGTCAAGAGCCGTTTGAAGGCACAGACACCACCTGCACGGAGGCCAGAGGCCGGTCCAAGGTGCGCGCCGGGCTGCGGGGAGGCTCGCTGCGGAAAGCAGGGCGGGTGGCTGTGGGGTCAGCAGTCCTGCTCCCTGGGGGGCCGATGTGGAGCCACCAGGCATCAAGAGGTTTGGGGCCTTCGGGGTGAGTGCGGGGAAGGGCTGAGCTCGGAGTGTCACCAGCTGCTGGGGAGGCCGCGGGCGGCAGCACGAGACCAGGCTCGGCCGAGCTCCAGGGTGTCTCCACAACATCTCCACGCGTGAGGCTCTGCGCGTGCAGGGCCCCAGGTCCCCACTCTCAGCTGGGCTGCAAGCCTTGCTTCTGCTGGAGCTGCCGCTGGTCCTAGTTCCACACGTGGGGCGTCCCCCAGGGAGCCTCCTGTTGCCTTAAGACATTCAGACTGGGATCTCAAGGGAACTCTCTTTGCGCTGAAGGTCTCCCAAGGAGTGCTGTCTAGGCCTGCCCCTGGATCAGCCCGCCTTGGACCAGTTTGCCCAGCAAGCTCCAGCTTATGAGCGCCCAGGGCCGGGCAGGGGACAACACTGCCCAGGGCCCCCACCATCCTCCTGTCAGCGGGGCTGAGTGGCAAGGGGCCAGAGGAGGACTGGAATAAGTCTCCCCATTTCCCTTGCCCAGGTCGTTAGGGGAAACAGGCCAGGAGAGAAGAGGAGGAGTGGGAAACCGAGCAGTAGGGCCCGGAAGCACCCAGCGCTGCTCCCCACGGGCCCACGACCCTACCCTGCCCGCCATCTTCTTCCCTAGAGAATGATCCTTGGCAGAAAAACCGCCACCAGTTCTACTCTTGGAAGGTCCTAGCAAATAGGACCCAGGCTGTGGGCAGCCAGGACTCAGGACACCCCTGTGCCCAGGTGTGACCCTTGACCACGTCACTCTGAGCTGGAGTCCCCAAGCCTGCCTGGCCCGCCTGCCGCAGTCAGGACGGAGGGCGTCTGCATGGGCTTCCAGGAAAGAGTAATTCTTTCTTGGGGCATTTCCAACTCCAGCTAGTTATCCTCCAGCACATTCCACATGAGCATTTGAAGGGAGTTAGATATCAGGTCTAAAGCAGCAGAGACTCTGGGAGCTCTGAAAAACCCCAGCTCCCACGGCCGGCCTCTGGCACAGCGGAGGCTGAACCTCTGCGGAAGGCGAAGAAACAGGCGGCTGGGCGGGCAGGGGGGGGCTTCTTCGGGCCCCCCCCCCTTTTTTGTTCCTTCTTGCGCTTCGAACCTTCCGTTGGCCCTTTTTTTTCCGTTTTTTGGGAGGCGGCCTTCGGGCCTTGTTGCCCGTTAGGCGGTTGAGGCTTTGGGAGGGCCGGTTCCCCCCCTCCTGGGAGGAAGGGGAGAAAACCTCTCTTCTCACTTTTTTAGAACTCCGGAATTGTCCCTCCTATCAAAATAATTTCTGCTATGAGATTAAAGGGGTGGAGGAAGCATAACGTATGAATACGGAAAAGAATTGTTAGTAGAAACAGAAAGGATTAGATAATGTCTCTGATATAACATTTCTAAAAATATTTAAGTTAACATCGTAAATCACTGAGCTGAGTATATACTGGGGCATATTCCCAGGAAAATGGTTTTGTGAACCAGAGGGGACCCAGTCCAGCGATGCTACATGGGGTGTGCTCCCCATTTTCTGCTCCCCATTTCCCGCCCCCCCAATTTATTGTATACAGTGGAGTTTTATTTTTCCCATTAACACGAAGTTGGTCCTGCATCCCTGCCTGCTCAGTGTATTTTATGCACATTTTTATTTTATTTTTTTTAGAGATAGGGTTCCACTCTGTCACCCAGGCCAGAGTGCAATAGCGCAATCTTAGCTCACTGCAACTCCAAACTCCGGGGCTCAGGCGATCCTCCCACCTCAGCCTCTCCAGTAGCTGGGACTACAGGCATGTGCCACCACGCTCCACTAATTTTTCTATTTTTTGTAGAGACTTGATCTCACTATGTTGCCCAGGCTGGTCTCAAACTTCTGGCCTCTAGGAATCCTCCTGCCTCAGCCTCCCAAAGTGCGGAGATTACAAGCATGAGCCACCGCGCCCAGCCTCAGTGTACTTTAGTGACAACATCCAAATACCTGCTTCTTGCCCTCAGGGCCCTTCTGGATCTGGCCCTGCCCACTTTCTCATCAGTCCCGGGAGCCTGAGCCAGGACCCACCCAGGAGCATGCGTTCTGCTCTGTGACTGTTTCCCACCACGGACCACCTTTTCTTTCCTCCGGCCTCTGCCAAACCCCCCGGCTTCTGCCAAAATCCCACCTGGCCTTCAAGGACAGCTTCAATTCCACCCTCTCCAGAGAGCCGAGCCTGCGCGTCAGGAGGGGCCTCCTCCAGACACTCCACGCCCCCTCCTGGGTGACTGCGCCCTAGCCCACCGCCCCGTGAGACCAGGGGGGCCGCGGGGCCTCCTCTCTGCGTGCCCCTCAGCACCCCAGGCGTTCCTGGCACTGAGACACTCAGCAGTTTTGCTGACAACTGGAAGCGTATTTGCAAGCTCTCCAGCTGTGTGACCTGCTCCCCACAAATCTGTCATGGTTCAAGGAACGTGCATGACATCTTCATGACAAGGAGAGAAGAAAGGGGGAAAGAGGAGAGAAGAGGAAGGGGAAGAATAGAAACGGAGGCTTTGGAGAGCAGGTGGCGTTGAGGCCATCACTCACGGTGGGTCTCTGGGGTCCTGGAAATCTTGAGGGGAGTTTCCTGCAAGGGCCGGTGATGAGCTCTTTCTCTTAAGAGTAGCTCAGGGGACAACCTCCCACCCGGCTGTGAGCTTTAGAGACGTAGTTAGGCAGAACAACCTGTTACTCAAAATTCCTCCCTAGTTGTGCAGAGAACGCCTCTTGCTAGGCCCCTGAGGGATAAAATCTGAGTACCCCCGGGCCGAGGGAGCGGGGGAGGCAGGGTCCTGCTGGGACACAAAGCGGCTGTGCTGGGCCGGGAGTAAGAAGGGGCGGGGCAGGGGGTGAGGCTGAGTGCAGGTGTCCCACCCCCGTAGTCACAGGTGCCCGCTGTCTGTGGCCCTCAGAAACCAGCGGCGCTGGCTTCTTCCCCAGCAGAAAAGCACACGGACCTCAGTGCGTGCAAGTCATTCCCTCGGTCTGTTCAGGCAAACTTATCACTGGTGGTCCAGGACACTTTCCAAAACAGTTTCCATTTTAACCCTGACCAACAACAGAGATTCTGATAACGTTACCCTGTGTGCTAACATCACAGGTCAAAACCGATAGAGATGTTTTATCGACTCTAATTTTTACTGTCCTGAATATAGTTCGAGATAAATGTGTACTTCCCGGCCCCTGAGCTGTCCGACGAACACCAGCGCGCGCCGGCGCGTGTGCGGGGAGCAGAGGCCCTCGCGGAGATGAGGGCGTGACTCTTGGACTGGCGACTCACTGCCCGTGACCCATGTGGTGTGGGAGGGCGGGTTCTTGGAAGGCTTCGCCCTGGAAGGGACGTGAGCAGGGATGGCAGAGGAGAGGACCAGCTGGGGATTCGCTGGGCACAGAAGAGAAGGCGGCTCCGAGGGAGGAAACGAGTCCTCGTGCAAAGGCTGAGATCCTGAAGAATAGGAAACCAAGTGCCAACATAAATGGAGAAAAGGGAATAATATAAGACCCATTAAAGGAGAGCGAATTCCAAAGCCCTTCCGCGGTGGGAGTTAACGAGCTAACATTAGTCATGAGCCCTGTGTGAGGCAGCCGAAGGGGGTGTCACTGCCCCAAGGGGGTGCCACTGACCAAGAGCAGGAACAGAAAGAAGGGGTTGAGCTCAGTCTCGACTCTGTCTGCTGGACATTCCAAAGCTGCTCTCTGCGAGGCAGTTCTCTAGATTCGTCTGGAGACCAGCAAGCAGGATCTGTGGTTAAAAAGAAGAAGAAAGAAAGAAAAAAAGTCCAAAATGTGAGTTACTCAGAAAGAGCATCTGAGAAGTCAGCAGGGAGCAGAGCCAGTGGCCCGCATGTTTCCTGCAGAGTTTTCAGGACGGACACATGAGGTGACTGCAGAGAAGGAAGATGTGGTTGCAGAGACAGGCTACAAGAAAGAGAAAGTGAAGCGCGGACTGTAGACCCACAAGCGTCGCAGCCAAGAGCCAGCGAGCAAAGCGTTTCTGGGCTCTACGCCCCATCGGCCAGTTGCTCTCTTCCCCACTTTGCAGACGAGAAAGCGAGTCTCAGAGCCGGTAAGTGACTGGCCCAAAATCACACAGCTGTTACCCACTGGAGCTGCAATTCAAACTTACCGCGAGCACGCACTCTGTCCACTCTGCCGGGCAGCAGCAGGTTGATCACAGGAGAATGGAAAGCTCACACCTTTGGATTCTGGAAAGAGAACAGGTGACAGGCTGACTGCCACCTGCAGGAGAGCAGTTCCCATGGAGCTCGGGAAGGGGAGGAGGATGCAGAGACTGGGGGGAGCTAGAAGGGGAGCACTGCAGGCCTGCTGCTCTTGCCAGGAGCTCGGCTGTGAGGATGATACTCCTTGCCCGGGCTTTGGAGCAAGGACATTTTCTCTCTCTCTCTTTTTTTTCTGTTGTTGGTGTTTTAAGCTCGTGTATGCTCATAACCTGCAGAGAAGGAGTCAAAGAAGGAAACATCGAGGATGGAGGAAAGCAAGACATGAAACACAAGAAATAACAAAGTATCTAAGAGAAAGGAGGTGACTGTGTCAAGATCCAAGAGAGAGACTTATCCCTGGATAAGAGGGCGGCACCTTTGCTTCAGAGACCTAAGAACAGCGGGAAGGGCATTCGTGGGCTCCGGGCAGGAAGCCGAAGGAATCCTCTTCCAACATAAGGAAGGAGACAGGCGCTGAGATGCAGGAGTGGGGAGCGGCCTGGGGGAGCAGGGTAGCGGGCAGAATGGCCACTCCCTGAGGAGGAAGAGGAGGCCAGGCAGAGCCCTGTGTGCAGCGGGGCACAGGACCACACGCTGGTCATGAGCCAGCAGCGGAACTCTCCTGTCTTCCTGGCCAGCCTCCGGCTGCAGGTGGGCAGGAGGGGAGAGCAGACGGCGCTTCGGATTCACAGCTGGGCCCTGGCAGAAGGTCAAGGGGGAGAGGGACGGGCCGGGCTGGAGTGGCCTTGAGAAGGCATTTGCGAGAAGAGCGCTGTGTTGCAATGTGTGTTGCAACGGGAATTGGCAAGACCAGGCAGCTAATGGCGCAGTCTGAATAATACTGAGATCGCTGTCCTTGAGGCTGTGTTTAAAGGTTTCCTAATCTTGGCCCCCACCTCTCTTTCAACATATACAGTAGATAAATGCTAAGTAGACAAACTTCCCAGTTAGCCGCAGTAACAGAGGAAAAGCAGGCTGTAGTGTCATCTAAGACGCATGGATAAAAAATGGGAACTGTCCACACACACAGGTGGCTCTCCGTGCCAGCGCTCAGCCCCAGGGCCCTGGGAACTCAAGAGTGCTGAGGCCATTCTCCTCCAGAATTGGTGAGCTCGTCCTCTGGGAGGCCTTCCTTGGAGTCCTTCTTCCGCATGCTTCTGCTTGCAGCGGTCTGTGTTCCTGTATCTGTAAAACGGAGACCAGGCCCTTGAGGGGCTGGAGCCCTCCATAATTCCAGCAGTTCGTGACCCTTCCTTCTCCTGAGTGGATGCTCTATAGACACTGCTTCTGCATCCTCCTAAGACGTGGCCCCCTGCCCGACACGAAGCAAGAAACTCAATGTGGCAGCTATTTAGAGAGGGAGACCTACGTGGAAATTGCATTTATTTTAGGAAAAGAATGTGAGCAAACACTACAGGAAAGGGTGTACTGGGCCCCCAAGTGCTGGGTGACTCAGCCCCTTCCTAGCTTCCAGATGGACGGCAAGCCAGGGGCTGCCAGCAGGGACAGGGGCCTGGGACAGATGGAAAGCATGAAGGAGAAAGAACAGCACTGTTTGGCATCTTTCCAGAGTCTTGCACCTCCTCACCGTAGTCTATTAATTAATAATCATTTGGTCCAATATTACCTTTAAAAATGGCTGAAAATTGCCACTTTATAAAAATCATGCAATGCAGCTGAGGAAAACAGTATAGCAGTTCCCCAAAATATTAAACACAGAATTAGCATTTGATCCAGCAACTCCATTTCCAGGTATATATACAAAAGAACTGACAGTAGTATCCCAAACAGGTATTTGTACATCCTCGTTGGTAGCAGTGTACAGCAAAAACAAGTCTCCACGAATGGACGAATGGATAAGCAAATTGCAGTATAGACATAAAACGAAATACTATTCAGCCTCAAAAAGGAAGGAAATTCTGACACGTGCTACAAAGTGGACGAACCTTGAGGACATTCTGCTTACTGAAATGTGCCAGCCACAAAAGGACAGTCACTTTGATTCCACTTATGTGAGGTCCCCGGAGTCGTCCCCCCCCCCACGTGGAGACAGAAGTGGAATGGCGGCTGCCAGGGCCGGGGCAGGCAGTGGGGGGTTGCTCTGTGGGTGTAGCTCCAGTTTCACAAGATGAAAAGCGTTCTGTGGACGGATGTGACGATGCTGCACGACGATGTTCATGTTCTTAGTGGCACTGGACACTGAAAAATGGTTAGGATGGTAAATTTAATGTTATGCGTATTTTTTTTTTTGATCATGCAGATGCTTCCTTCTCCTTTTCCTACTCCGAGTCTCACTTCTGTCCCAGGGGGTTAGTGAGTGGAGAGCGCACCCGCTGCCGGGGGCTGATGGCAGATGCGAACGGCAGCGGGACTCCGGACTCCGGTGCGCGGCCCCGCCCCACCTGCAGGGGGACTGGCGGCCTGGCTTCTGTGCGCACCAAAGATGCAAAGTCCCGAGATTCTGCGGTCCCTCCCGAGAGGAGCGCGCCCTGCCGGGCAGAGCGGGGCACCGAGCGCCCCGAGCGCTCCCACCCGGGTCTTGCACCGCGAATGCTCCGGGCTTCGGGCGCGTATCTTTTTCCTCTTTCTTCGAAAGCCCAGGGCGTGTGGAGCGCTCTGGGCGCCGCGTTTCCAGTGCCCCTCTGGCCCCACGAGGGAGCGCAGTCATGCCCCGCAAACCGAGTCGTGCGCAACGCGAAAGCGTGGGCGGCAGGAAGAGGGCGGCGGACGTGAAGACGCCGTGCACGAGCCCGCGGCGGCGGGACAGGCTGCCCGCGCCCCAGGCCCCTCTGCCCGCAGCGCTGGGAGGCGCGGAGGGGACGGTGGCTGCAGACCCGGCCCTCCCCTCCTCCCGGGACCCTCGGCTCGCGCCACGGGGGCCGGCGAGACGGACACCCGACTCCATCCCGCCGACAGGGGTCGCCCAGGACCCGCGGGCTTTCGTCCTTTTTCTGACCCCGCCTCGCACGCCCCTCCCCCGTGGTGCCCTTTGCACCCGGACTCCGTTCGTTTTTCCCTGCCCTGGAGCTTCCGTCCGAGGGTGTCGCCTCTGTCCCCGCGCCTCCTTCCCCGTCCCCGCGGAAGCCACGGCCCTCTCTGACGCTCTCCCCTGAACGGTCCTCCAGACCCGGCCCCTCCGTCAGCTCTAAGCCGCCAGCTGCCCGGGGAGAGACGGGCGACACTGCAAGTTAGTGACCGCCAGCACCTGCGGGTGGTCAGAAACTAAAAATAAATGAATAAATAAGACGTGAAAATAAAGCGAACTCCTGATCGCCCCCACCAAAAAGCACACAGTCCCCGACGATCTTCTTTTCCGCAATAAATGGCAACTCCTTTCCTTCCGTTCGTTGCTCAGCCCCAGTCGCGTTTGTCTTTGACCACCCTCTTCTCCTACGCTCCAAACCCGGTCAGCAAATCCTGCCCGACCGCCTTTAATGCAGATCCAGGGAGTAGCCACCTCTCACTGCCTCTGTCCCTCGTCACTCTCGGCCCAGGCTGCCTGCCATCGCTCCCCGAGTCACTGGTGAGCCTCACCCCCTCCCCGGGCTTCCCCTGCCCCTCCACCTGGTGACAGCAGGACAGCCAGGACAGTCTTGTTGAGGCACAAGTGAAACCATGGGGCTCCCTTGTTCACAGCCCCTCACAACGTTCCCTCCCAAAGTCCTTAAAATGACCCAAATGCTCTCCACAGCCCGAAGTCCCCTCTGTCTGCCCCTGTCCCAGTGGCCCCCTCTGCTGGGACTTACCCTGGCTCCCCCCAGATCGGGCCCCCACACTGCCCCAGCCCACCAGGCACAGCCCCTCTGCGTGGATCAGTTCCCCGGGGTCTCCTCCCAGAGTGCCCCCACCCCCGGCTGTCCCTGACGAGGTTATTTAAGGTCAGCAACCTGCCTTCCTCTTCCTCGCTGTTTCCAGAGCAATGCCCGCTTCCTCATCTGATGTACTTGGCTTTGTTTTCTTTCTCTCATCCCTCACTGAACTGGCCCCACGCAAGCAGGGCTTCTCCGTTTCTCTCTGCTCGGTGCCCCCCCAGGGAGGCCTCCGGGGGCCCTTGCTCAGTAAATGCAGGAGGGAGCCATCCGCTTTGCTTCCTCGCCCTCTCCTGTCACTCCCGCCATGTTTTTGTTGCCCTGCTCTGGGATCAGCTGTACTCCTTCTCTGCCTCAGATTTTGGAGTCCATGTCGTGGCTCACCGCCTCTAACGAGTTTTGATTTGATTTTGGCCGTTGTGAGCCACTTCTATGTCTAAGAACTTCCTTGCTGCTCCTCTTCCATAACTGCCTACACTTGTGCTTCACCAAAGCGCTGGCCCCTCCATGCCTCCGAGACCGCAGACTGCAATTGTGTGATACACTCTGCCTTCTGCATTGATCATTTGGGTCAGGGTCCTTTGTTTGGGTGCTTGGCTAGACCCCTCCTGTGCACTGCGGGCTCACCCGCCCGCCCAGCGTTGCCCGTGGCCCAGCCACGTGTGAGCTCGATTGACGTGGAGCTGGTGGTTTCCATCAGCCCCCTGCTCCCCCTGCGTCCACGGGACATTTCTTGAACTGGGGGTGTGCGAACTTCACACCTTACACCTTTCCCTGCAGGGTGTTCAGGTAAGATGCCGCACAGGAGATTGAGGTCTTCTGAGAAGGAAACAGGCCCTCAGAGGAACACCCTGCTTCCTTCGACGGTGGCCAGCTGAGGGCTGGGGGAGGGCTGGGCTCTGCCATTCCGTGCGTGTGCTCTAAGCGAGTCCAGACAACTTTGCCTTTATTCTCCCAAACTGCTTCCTGACCCACCCGTTCCTCCAGCCTCTGGATTTTAGATGTCTTATTCAATTAGATCTGCAATAATAATAAGAGCTAACATTGTCCAAACGTTTGCTGTGTGCCAAGTATTGTTGTTAGGACTTTACAGAAATGAACTTGTTTAGTTAACCCCTATCTACCCGTTGAGCAGTTACTGTTGTTTTCCCAGATGAAAGATGAGGGAACTGAACCCCAGAGGAGTGAAGCCCTGCCCACGGCCAGGCAGCTGGGGCGCGGAGCCCCCCAGTCCACAGCCCACTCACGGATGGGCCAGTGGGAAGGACAGAGACACACTGGGATCTGCACCGCTGCACTGGGCCGCCACAGAATGTGTGTGTGTGAGTGAACACGTGTGTGTGTGTGTGAGTGAACACGTGTGTGTGTGTGTGTTAGTGAACACGTGTGTAGAGTGAGGAGTCATCCGGGAAGCTGGCCCAGTGCCCCATGTGAAGAGCCCGACCAGCCACAATTTCCCCACTGTACCCACCAAGACCTTGCATCATAGTAAGTTGTTTACCTGCCGAGGCTGGAGATGCTATGGGCTCTTCAAAGCCAGAGACAACCTCTTATTCGGCCTTATAACCACAGAGTCTAGCTTATATACACAGTAGGTGCTTGAAAATATTTGTTGGGATAAAGACAGAAAAGTTAGAAGCCTCTTTGTGATTCTGTATGTATGTATTTATGTATGTATATGTATAATGTACACACGCATACATATATGTATAATATATTATACGTATATATGTGTGCGTGTTTTGATTTGTCAGAAACAGTCTTTTACTATCAAACTCTACCTAGGGACATACGAATTCGCCTAGTGAAAGATTCCTCAAACAAGTAGGAAACCAGGAGTTAGTTGTGTTTCCCGTCTTGGAAAAAAATATATAATTTGTACCAATTAGAATTGAGAAGAATATCTTTTCTCAACAATATCTCATATTATTAGAGGGTTATCCTGAAAACTCAAGCTGCTAGATATACTGTACCTGTTGTTCAAATCCAGTTCTTTGAAACCTTAAGTATTCTAAGTATTCCATTTATGGAGTCAGAAAATAATAGATTTTAAAAATAAGTCTTTTAGAAGGTTAAAAAATTGATCCAAAAAATCAACTTAAAAATAAACACTGAGGTCAGGTGCAGTTGCTGTTTTCTGTAATTCCAGCACTTTGGGAGGCCCAGGTGCGAGGATCACTTGAGGCCAGGAGTTCAAGACCAGCCTGGGCAACACAGCAAGACCCTGTCTCTACAAAAAAAATTTTTTTTTAATTTAGTGAAGTGTGTGGTGGCATGTGCCGATAGTCCCAGCCATGTGGGAGGCTGAGGCAAAAGGATTGCTTGAGCCCAGAAATTCAAGGTTACAGTGAGCTATGATCATGCCACTGCACTCCAGCCTGGATGACAGAACAAGACTCTCTCTAAAAAAAAAAATAAATAAAACGATTTAAAAAATAAATACTGAGACACTGATTTTGGAAAGACTCTAGCAAGGATGTTACAGGAAGTCCAGAAAACACAGCACCAACTAAATTCAGGTTCAAGGCTGCATACCAATCAATAAAAACTGGTTCGGTATGAAACACCCATCTCCAGCTTTACAAATCTGCGTAGAGAATCCTTAGAAAGCAACAGAGTGTCCTCCTGTCCCTGTCTGTAAAGGATATAACTGATTAGCATCACTTTAGTATTAAATACAGTTTTTCTGTAAAACCCAATGCACTGTTTTATGAGGACACTTAGAAAACCACTACTATAAGCCAAATAGGTAAAACTTCACTAAAAATTTCAAACTATGGGCCGGGCATGGTGGCTCACGCCTGTAATCCTAGCACTCTGGGAGGCCGAGGCGGGCGGATTGTTTGAGCTCAGGAGTTCGAGACCAGCCTGAGCAGGAGCAAGACCCTGTCTCTACTAAAAAAAATAGAAAAAAAAAATTATCTGGACAACTAAAAATATATAGAAAAAATTAGCCAGGCATGGTGGCACATGCCTGTAGTCCCAGCTACTCGGGAGGCTGAGGCAGGAGGATCACTTGAGCCCAGGAGTTTGAGGTTGCTGTGAGCTAGGATGACGCCACGGCACTCACTCTAGCCAGGGCAACAGAGTGAGACTCTATCTCAAAAAAAAAAAAATTTCAAGCTGTGGATTAGATCGAAGATAAATGATTGAGTTTTTTTCCTCAAGAACTTTCATAACAAATTGGCCAGAATACGGGGGACTTGAGAGATTGCAGAAAGGGTCCCAGAATTTTGAAGTCAAGAAGTATTGGTGCAAAAGTAATTGCGGTTTTAGCGTTGATGAAATTTGCCATTTGATGTTGGAATACCTTCTTAAATAAATGTGGTTATGTTATACATCATTTTAATCCACATTTCTCACTTTATGTTTTTTTGCTAATGACATTACTTGCTGCTTATTTTATATTTATTTTAGACAATGGAAATGATGTTAGACAAAAAGCAAATTCGAGCGATTTTCTCATTCGAGTTCAAAATGGGTCGTAAAGCAGTGGAGACAACTTACAACGTCAACGACGCATTTGGCCCAGGAACTGCTAACGAACGTACGGTGCAGTGGTGGTTCAAGAAGTTTTGCAAAGGAGACTAGAGCCTTAAAGATGAGGAGTGCAGTGGGCTGCCATCAGAAGTTGACAATGACGAATTGAGAGCAATCATGGAACCCAATCCTCTTACGACTACAGGAGAAGTTGCCAGAGAACTCAACATCGACCATTCTACGGTTGTTCAGCATTTGAAGCAAATTGGAAAGGTGAAAAAGCTCAGTAAGTGGGTGCCTCATGAGCTGACCAAAAATCAAAAAAATCATCATTTTGAAGGGTCATCTTCTCTTGTACGCAACAACAACAAACCATTTCTCGATCAGATTGTGACGTGCAATGAAAAGTGGATTTTATATGACATCTGGCAGCTACCAGCTCAGTGGTTGGACCGAGAAGCAGCTCCAAAGCACTTCCCGAAGCCAAACTTGCACCAAAAAAAGGTCATGGTCACATTTGGTGGTCTGCAGCCAGTCTGATCCACTCCAGCTTTCTGAATCCTGGTGAAACCATTAACATCTGAGAAGTACGCTCAGCAAATCGACGGGATGCGCTGAAAACTGCAACACCTGCAGCCGGCATTGTCAACAGAAAGCGCCCAATTCTTCTCCATGACAACACCCGACCGCATGTCACACAACCAATGCTTCAAAAGTTGAACAAATTGGGCTACGAAGTTTTGCCTCATCTGCCAGATTCACCTGACCTCTTGCCAACCGACTGCCACTTCTTCAAGCACCTTGACAACTTTTTGCAGGGAAAATCCTTCCACAACTAGCAGGATGCAGAAAATGCTTTCCAAGATTCCGTGGAATCCCGAAGCACAGATTTTTATGCTACAGGAATAAGCAAACATTTCTCATTGGCAAAAATGTGTTGATTGTAATGGTTCCTATTTTGATTAATAAAGATGTGTTTGAGTCTATTTATAACAATTTAAAATTCACAGTACAAAACTGCAATTACTTTTCCACCAACCTAATAACTAGAAAAAGCAGTTCTTTGTTCCTTCATTCTTGTAGTTATAACTTTCTTAAATGTGTACCGCATGCATTGCAAAAACCTATTCAGATGTTCTTGTTTTTCTATCCAGGTATGTTTCAGTTCTGTGCCTGTCTCACACCTGTCCAGAACGTTTTGCCTATTATTGAGTCATTTGCTTGAAATCTGAATGTTCTCCCATCCCGGGTGTGCTTAGCAGGAAGAATCCCTCAGGAAGCACACAAATCCTTGGTGGGAGGGCTGAGTGGAGAGGGATACAGGGTGACAAACAGGAGATAACCCAGGGGAAGAGCCAAGGGAATCGTGTCCTGAGAGAAGCAGCAGCTTCGAGTTAGGTCAAGGGCATGAGAGAACAAAACTCAGCTGAGGAACTGGAACTGCAAGTAATCAGGAAAGACTGGTTTCAAACGGCGGGTGGGTGGAGGAGAGTACGGTAAGGGTGGAAGAGCTGAGTAGAGGCAGGAGCACAGGGCGGAACTCTCACTGAACTCCAGAGGGAGCCGTTGAGCATGGAACCCATTCCCCTCACTCCTCCATGCCCTGGGCTCTGAGCTAAGCCATCAATCTCCACGGAGCTGAGCAGGATGTGCAGTCTACGGGTAAATTTCAAAGGTAATCAAGACCCAAGGCTGGCAGGCAGGTCTTCTCCTTCCTTCCTGGCACAAGGCTGGGGACGTGTGGCTGGAGGCAGCTCCTGTGGGGGTCTCAACCCTCTCACCTTCCCAGGAACTGTTCATCATCACAGATTTCTCCCATTTCTTGGTCTCTCTCTCTGAAATTTCAGCTTAAACAAGTTCAAGTCTTTCCCATCTTAAAAGCAAAATACATGCAAAAAATGCCTCAACTGCAATATTTCTTCTAGTCACCACCCCCATCTCTCACATCCAAAACCGAACTTCTCAAGAGAACTGTTATGTATTTATTTTTGTTAAGTCGCATCTCACTGACTCTCAGCTCAGTCCGAACAGGTTTCTGCCTCCAGCAGTTCCCCAAGATGGTGATTCCTCTTCCCATCAGTGGTCCCCACGTAACTCACTTCGGTGGATGCTTTTCAGAGTCCTTCCTCTCGGCTCCCCTGACTCCACATTCCCTTGGTTGTTCTCCTGTATCTCTGGCTAATCCTCTGTTTTCTTTGCCAATCCATCTTCTTCTAACTGCCTGTGTACGTACAAACAACTCAAGTCTTTGGACGTGTCATCTTCTCTTCCCAAGGGGTTCTCATCTGTAACCACAACATTCTTTATCATCGCTACCTGCCTAGATGTTCACCAATCTCGATGTCTCTGTGGGGTATGTATAATAGAACAACTACATTTTCTAGCTTCTCTTACAGTTATGGCAGGGCCACACAACTGGGTTCCAGCTCATGGAACATGGGTGGGTGTGGTGTACACCGTAAGTCATCTACACAATCTCCCTTGTTCTGGAGCTTAGATCCCCAAGCCACCGTTTGGAGGGTGGACATCCAGGAGAACATCTGACTCACAACAGACTTTGTGAGAGCAAGAAAACGACGTTTATTGTTCATCCACTGAGATTTTCAGGGGTTTGTTACAGAAGCGAGCACAAATTACCCTAACACACATCTATCTGCCAAGAGCCAACTCCAAGGTTACATCTCCACCCAGACCTCCTCTCTGAGCTCTGAATCTGAATCTACGTGTCTCCTCAATATCTCCCATCCTGTGTCCTGAAGGCTCGTTTTCCAGAATATGCAAACGTGAACTCATGGTGCTCCAGAGGGTGCTCCTCTTCCTGGATCCCCATCTCAGCGAATGGCACCTTATCCGTGCAGCTGTGTAAGCCAGAAACGCTAAACCATCTTCAATATCCCTTTCCCTCACAGCCCTCAACACGCACAATCAGACACCTAGTGGATCCCTGAACCTAGTTGATTTTTATCTCCTAAGTTGTGCTTTACACCACTACTTCCTTAGCACCAGCCACCATCAGCTCTTGCCTGGGCTCCCATGAATCCTCTCTTGCACACCTCTAATCTGCACACCTCCACCCTGCAGTCAGTCTCAACTTTGAGGACAGAACGAGTCACATCAAATTGGCATCCTCAATGCAGCTACAAAACCCCACATGATCAAGTCCCTATCAGTTTCCCAAACTGCATTTCCTGCCCCTCTGCCCTCATAGTAAGTTCTCCAGCCACCTGGCCCTCTTCCTGCCCTTGAGCCCACTGGGCTCCTTCCTTCCCCGTGGCCCACGCTGCCTGGCCCCTTGACTCCGCTCCACAGACGAGGTAGAGCATTTGCTTCTACCTGGCACTGGGCTAAAGGTGCCACATGCATCACTAATCCTCGAAACAATCCTGTGAGGCATGCGTTTTTATGCACATCTTATAGATGCAAAATTTGAAGTTCTGGGAGTTTAGGAAAATTTTTCAAGGTTTACTTATCCAGTAAGTAATAAAAGCAGAATTTGAACATCAGCCTGCTTGGCTGCAACGTCCTTGCTCTCACTCACTACACCGTGAGGGGGGCGCATATGATGGTTGAGAGGATGACGGTGGAGTAGCAGGGAGGATGGGTTTCACTGAACAGGAGTCAAGGCCACAGAACACCAAATCCAGGGAAGGTCCGGGTGGAAGAGCTGCAGAGATGAAGGACCAAGACCTCACCAACAGTAAAGCTGGAGCCCTGCCCACAGCATCTCCTCCTTGTCCCCCCTCACTCCTTAACCCAATGCCCTCTGGCTTCCATCCCTCCCGGGAACTTCCTACCGAGGCCACCCAGCTGGCACATGGCTAAATCTATCAGATGCACGTCAGTCCTCAGAGATTGATGTCTTCTAGCCGCTTATCTCCAGGTCTCAGCCTCAATGTCGTAATTGTCATCATCTCCAGAAAATTCCCTGATGGGGTGAGCAGCCCTTGTCTGTGCCCCCAGAGCTTTCTCCTCACCTCCATCACAACTCCGCTACTCTGCTGTCTCTCTCCGTGGGTTACAAGCAATCCTAGAGCAGGACTCGTGTTTCTTCACATGTTCTTTGCACTCCGGTACCCAGTGCAAAGAGGGTATTCAATAACTAGGTGCTGATTAGTGACCAAATACATGCGAATAGTCTACAGAGTAAGTGGATGAATGGCATCTGGACATCCGCATCCTTCTCTTCCTAGTAGGATGACTGACTGACCCACTTCCACCTCCTCAACTCACCGCCCTCATTCACACACTCATCAACCACATTCTGACACTGACACCTGCTGCCCCTTCCAGGGCGCAGAGGTTTGGGGCCCACTCATGCCCCTCCTTCCTGTCTGCTGCCCCCAGCCTCTCCTTTGGTGGACACAAGGCTGTGTACATAACACCCGCTTAGAATAACCCAATGACTGGTCACTCCAGGAAGGAGCTGGTGGCGTGGTGCAGGGAAGAGCACCAAACCAGAAATCACACATCAGCCTCCAGGTCCCTGCTCCCTTCCCCAGGCAGGCCTCCCCGCCCTGCTGGCCAACACACAGCTGAAATAGATGGTCTTGTAACCCCTCGCCAGCTTCTGCAGGTCACCGGCAAGTCCATGAGCAACAACACACTTAATGGCATTCGATAGCTATTGGATAATTTTCTTATCATGAAGATAATTACTAGGTAATTCCACTACTTGATCACCATCACACAATATTTACAAAGTGCCTTGCCAAGCATGGGGAGGAAATCATAGTTTTAAAAGATAACAGTGATGCTTATTGAGCACTGCTGGATCCAAAGTTTTAGATTATCAAGGGACCCGATCCTTGCTCCTGTGAACCCTGGGTTCTCACTGGGAGTGTTCCAGTTATCCACAAATCCAAACTTGGTAAAAACAACCACCACTTCATTATGTCTCATGATTTTGTGGCTCAGGAAGTTTGACAAGGTTGGGTTGGGTGACTTTCTGCTCCCCATGGCACCGCAGTGGTCAGTTGGTGGTGTTCAGCTGGCAAGTGGGCTCTTCTGGAGGGACCAAGCTGGCCTCACGCACATGTCTAGTGATTTGGAAGACCTGGGGCTGGCCCAGTAGGGACTGTCAGTCGGACAGAGCTCCTACATGTGCCTCTCCAGCATGGCGGCCACAGTGACAGGACGTCTCATATGCTGGGTCAGGACCCCAAGAGGGAGTGTTCTGGAAAACAAGGCAGAAACTGCGTGACCTTTTACGCCCTAGAGTCACACAGCATCACTTCTGCTATATGTTAATATTATTCAACGCAGCCCACCCAGATTCAAGGGGAAGGGACAGAGACGTCACCTCCAAATGGGAGGAGTGTCAGAAAATCTGCAGCCATGTTTTAAAACCTCCACGGGGAGAAGTAATACTCAAAAAGGAACCTCTTAAAAAGGAACTTCTTTAAAAAAAAAACTTGACCTATATGTGAGTGTTTATAGCAGCTTCATTCATGATCACCAACAACTGAAAATAATCCAAGTGTCCCTCAATGGCTGAATGATAAACAAGAAGTGGAACATCCATACAATGGACTACTACTGAGCAGAGAAAAGACAAGTTACTGGCCACACAATACATTAGCTGAATCTCAAAGGTATTATTCTGAATAAAAGAAGCCAGTCTCAAAGGTTATGTACCCTGTAATTCCACTTATACGACATTCTCAGAAAGACAAACTACAGGGATAGAGGTAGTTCAATGGGCACCAAGGGCTTGCAGGGATGGCGCGATTGTAGGGGAACAGCCCCAGGGTGCCTGGGCAGAGGTGGGATGGTTCTGGGTCCTGAGTGTGGTGGAACGGTACACTCCCCCAAAAAGTCACACTCACTATGTGTTAATTTAAAACATAAAATAACCTTGAATCAAGTAGCAGTTGACTTCTTCTGGACTGAATACATGAGCACAGAAGCAATTCTGAATAACAGCCTTCCCACAAGGCACCAAGGAAGGGCCTCAGTCTGCTCCTGCTGCTATAGCAAAATATCTGAGACTCGGTGATTTACAAAAAATGGAAATTTATTTCCTCACAGTTCTGGAGGCCGGGAAGTCCAAGATCAAGGCCCTGGCATCGGGTGAGGGCCTTCTTGCTGAGTCATCCCATGGCAGAAGGCAAGAGGGTAAGAGATGGCAAGAGAAAGAGAAAGAAAAAGACAGAGAGAGAGAGAGAGAGAAGGCCAAACGTGCCCTTTATGAGGAGCCCACGCCAGAGATACTCAGGGCCTAATTACCTCTTAAAGGGCCTACCTCTTAGTACCCTTGAGAAAGCAATTCAATTTCAACATGGCTTTGGAGGGGACAAACATTCACCGTGAGCAGGAAGTAAGGAAGGAACCGTCTCCTTCTCCTCACCCTCTCGCCAACAGCTCAGGAGATTCATCCCCACACTGCTCTGGGGGATGGAGCCACGTTGAGTCCTGCCGTGTTCCCACCAGCACGAGGAGACAGAGGCACAGGGGGATTCTGGAGCCTGCAAGAACCAAGTCAGCATGCTCTGCGTGCAGTGACCTCCTGGTTACCCGAGCACCGCAGGCCATGCCAGCGCTTGACAGCAGGCACAGGGAACCAGCCAGAACTTCCCAAACCACCTCCCCAAGTTTCACTTTTCAGCAGTTAAAACATTTGTCAAAAAGGATTTAATCCTAGTGTTGTAAAGTGTTGTGTCAAACACATTTGGCTCAATATTTTTAAAAGTTCTGTGAAATGGCTACTCCCAGCGGTAATTCAATTATGTTGCTATGGCTTTAAACAAAACAGCAACTGAAAAGATCATATTTTGATGTATCAGGAAAAATCATTTTGAACCAGAGAGTCATGAATACTTTTGCAAAAAAAATTAAGTCCAACTGTAAAAGGGATCCCTAAAGTGAAGAATCAGAAAACCCAGAAGTCAAAGGAAGGACATATACAAGCCAATGGAACGCAGAGGTCGTGATATGGACACCCAATTGTGGAAGAGAGTGGCTTTCCTTGGGAAACCCTCAACTCATTCTGCCTCCACCGCTTCTCACCACATTTTGTGCCTTTGAACAGGAGTAGTGTGAAAACCGGTGCTTACTGTAAATGCAAATTGTAGACAGTAATTTCCATGAGTCAAAACGTATCTGTAAGTAAGGTAAGTTCATGTATGTGAAAGAGTGTTTGCTAAACGTTAAGAAAAAATGGTGGCCTTGGTGGGGTGCAGGGAGGGGAGCAGAAGCCCCACTGTACGGCTGAGAGGACCATGCGTGAGGCCGGGGCCTATGCGGGGACACGGTGGGCAGGCGACATGGAGGAGAGGGTGTTAGGTTCCTCTGGATGTTCCCTGGCCGTCGGTTCCCAGGGTCAGGAGTGAGCACTGGTACCAAGTCGAGCCGACGACGGCGTGATCACAGACACAGAGCAATTTTATACAGTTTATCACATGAAAGAAAGAATGAAAGTGAGGAAGGAAGCTACACAAGGTGAAAAGAAGCCCCAGAGAGAGCGGGACACGTCAGTCTCCAGGAGTGGAGAAAGGATGAGCACAGCTGCCTTTTATAAGCCCACTAGTTTGTCCCGCCTTTCTCCCATCAGGATTGGTTGTCGTTTCCCGCCTTTTGAAGTGATTGACAGGTTGGGGTTCCATAGCAGTTTCCTTATACATGCTTCTTCCCCAGAATTCTTCACGACGCTCCACCCATGTTATGCTAATTACATGGTAATGAGCTCCAGGTCAGTTAAAAGTTCCTAGGACATTTTTACTGTGTCTGTTCCCACCAGGAAAGAGTTCCCCGCTGCAGTTTGGTTCCTAGCTACGATTGGGTTCCCCTCTCCCCGCTGAGCCATTTCCTTGCCTCCTGTTCACCCTCCACCAGACCCAACGAGGGGACACTGCGGGATGGAGCAAGGCGGCGTGGAGAACGTGGGGGGCAGGCAGACAGCATTGCAGGGTGAAGAAAGGGGGCCACGGCGGGCAGCCTCGCGGACAAGCCCTTCCCTTGCCTGCATGCAGACTGCTGGTGCCCGGATGTCGCTCTGTGCCCCCACCGCACCCAGAGACGGAGATGGAAGCCTCGGGCCAGCCTTAGGTTTCCCTGAGGGCCACCTCTGCTTTCTTCGTCCTTGTACGTTCTCCAAAGCATTTGCGTTACCATCGCCTTGGCGGGGTATTGCAGGTCATGCCCTCTCGCTGTCTTCATTTTTATTCATTTATTTGCTTGTTTGTTGCCGGCAAATGAAGAATAAGCAATGAAGCCGAGTTGTATCTTTTGTTCTTGGTCCCCAAGTCATCTTAGGGGAGAACTGTCTGTCAGGAAAAGTGCGATTAAGAATCTTCAGTAGACTTTTTAACAGTTTACTCAACGCACACAATGTAGAATTCTAGAGGGGGGAAAAGACAGGCAGAGATACAAAGCGGATCATATTACGATAATCGGAGACCCCAGCGAAAAGAACACGCAGCCCTCACGATCCTGTGAGGCTCACATAACACCATACGCAACACGTAAAATAACTCCTGCGGGAATTATAAGGACAAACAAAATAAATGCGGATCCTTGGATGTTTCAATGTACCTATTTTAATATACATTTTTGACAGACCACGTACATAAAAATGGATATAAAGGATCTGAATAATAAATACTTGGTCCTTGGTTCAGACCCTTTAGGAATAGTGCCTCAGAGGGACAATAGTGCACTCAGAGGCAAAGCAATTAATCATTATTTCGATTACCAAGAAGAAATGAAATGTTAATTCCAAATCTTCACCATAAAACCCACCTCTCTGTTGAGTCTGGAGAGATCCACTCAGAGAGACGGTGAAGTGCACAGTCCCCGAGATCAGACCAAGTGCACCTGGGTCTGGCTCTGGTCACAAGCGGAGTGGCCCTAGGCACCTCTCCCTGCCTTGGTGCTAGTCCTTTTGAAAATAGGGAAATGGCAACTTGGCCTCAAAGTTCTATACTAGGAATTACAAGATACACACATAAAATAGCAAATGCACTGTCAATACTAGCTGTCATGATTACTACTAATAGTAGTAGTAGTATTAATACTACTGTTATTATTACTACTGATAGTAGTAGTAGTAATACTGCTGTTATTACTACTAGTAGTCGTGTTACTACTACTGTTATTATTACTAGTAGTAGTAGTAGTATTAATACTACTAGTATTGTTACTACTACATGATCCTGGGACTTAAAAACAATATTAAAAAAGAAAAAAGTAGTTGGTCTGAGAGATGTATAACTTCACGGCCATGAGGGAGTGGCTATCACAGAAAGGCTGCAAAGCACAGGGAAGGCCCTCACTTCGCATTGCTAAGGGTATTCACGGTACACGTAAGAGAAAGCCCAGCTCAGCATGGCCTGAAAACAGTTAACACGTAACTAGAAGTGCAAGAGTTGAGACAGCTCCAGAATCGGTTGACCCAGGGTCCCTCCAACAGCACGGAATCTACATTTCTTTCTTTCTGCCAGTGTTAGCTCCACCTCCTCACGGTCTGTGGAAATCAGATTCCATGCTTGCCCGTTCCTGCCCAGTGAGAGGCCCCACTACAGGAAGAGACAGGGCCGACCGGCCGAAGCCAACCAGCATCCACGGCAAGAACTGGGATGGGTCCTCAGCTTCATCCCAAATAGTAGAAGACAGAAAACAGGAAAAATCCAAGAGAAAATGTGGGCTGGAATAAATGCTGACTAGTTAACCACGGGGGCTGCTGTCTCCCTCAGTGTGTTTTTCAGAACACAAACACCAGATAATAGTTCATCGTGTACACTACGCACATCCTTTGAGATAAATTTGCCACGTGTGAGTGGGGCCGGTTCTGCACGAAGGGCAGTCGGTGAGCTATTCTGTCAGAAACCACTTACTAATTTAATGAAATGCGCAGAGACGACAACTGGCTTCTCCCATGTTCCCTTTCAGCCCGGGGTTTCTGTGCCGGGTCCCATGAGACTCCACGTCGATGGTTCCGCCATCTCAAGAAGGGGAGGTGGCCCAGAAGGCCACGGATCCGCTGAGACCACGATGGGGTCGGGAGGCCCAGGCCTGTCCCAGGCCCTGGCTGGCTCCAACCATCCCACTTCCTCAAATTAGTAGTTCTAGTTTCATAAATTACACAGCTTACTAAATTCATCCAAAATTCTGACAAAGCCTTTTTTCCCTGAGTCTGGTTTATTTCCAAAGGTGAAAAAGTCTAAATTATAAAATATTGCAATGTCTCGATGAAAGTAAACAAGGGAGAATTAGGTGAAAAATCATGGACGTTTATAAAAAACCCTTCACAGAATACAGAGTTCCCAAGAGCATTTTATCTGGTTTAAATTAATAACTCACCCTATGCTTAAAACACCATTTGTATGGATCCTCCACATAATGAGGAAGGTCACAGTGTGAGCGGGTGTGTCGCATGGCCTGGGACCCTGCTCGCTTTCTCCCGTGGGGAATGAGGGGCTCTCCTGACCTCACCTGGAGGCGCCCGCTAGCAGCACAGGACTCACCCCTCTTGGACTCTCAGGAACCTTTAACTGCACGTCTAACCTGGGCTGAAAATACCTATGGGCCCTGTCTTCTGCATCTTTATCTTTAAAATTTAAAAAAAAACAACAATATAAGTATCCCCAAGACATAAATAAACAAGAGGCCAAAGATAGAGTGAGACGATATTTCTTAACCGACTTACGCAGAATCGCTCAAAGAATCGGGGCTCAGAGAAAATATTAATTTAACCCTGTAAGTGTTTACCCTCTTGGGAACACGAAGGGCCGTCTGTTTAGTGGCATCTGTTTAGTGGCATCTGTTTAGTGGCATCTGCGTACCTTTTCAAGCACAGCACTCAGCCAGGCCCTCAGGGTGGGATTTTACAACTGCTCAAATGTGTTTGCTACCTCTGCGCAAAGATCGCAAGGGCACACTGCCCTCAAGAGCGTTGCTCGCCCCCGGTGTGGGATCAGGGTTCTGTTCACCAATAAAGAAAAGATGAGGCCTGTTCCATCTTTTGCTGTGCTCCGGAATAAATGACAGAAATTATCCGTTCCGTGAAAGATGGTGCCTACTTCAGTAGGTGACTATGGGAGGACTTGCGAGCTGTATTTTAGCTACAGGAGAAAATAGACAAGTCCCCCCGAAGTGCCTCCTGCACTGCAAGGGAGACCACGCACGGGCCCTCGCTGCTGCTGAATGCCTGCCACATGCAAGCAGCTGAGGTCCTGGTGGCCTCTCAGACGCTCACATTGTGTAGTGGCATCGGCGTTCCCCGCCCCCCCCCGTCACCACCACCTCCCCTGCGCTGAAGTGTGAGAAGAGGTAAGAGTAGAACCCCAGAGCACCAGGACAGGGCAGTGTCTCCGGGATGCCCTGGGCTCCCTGTCGCAGAAATCTGAGCTCACGTTGAGGCCAAGGGAGGGACAAAGGACACGTGAAGGGAGGGAACGGCCTTAGGTATGTTGGTGCCAGATTGTGAATCTCTCTGGAGTCTCTCCTACAGGAAATGGGAAACCACCGAAGGTGCAGCAAAGGGAGGCAGATTAACGTCAGGTCGGCAAGAGGGACAGCATCGTGGAATTTAATTGAGAAAGACTGAAAAGTTCGCTATTTTTCCAGGAGTACGTGCCAAACGTGACACTTCAGCAAGACGGGAGCCTGCTGCGGACCGCCAGAAAGGGTCTCTGCTGAGACGTCTAAATCCTTCCTCTGGATGTTGTGTTGTACTATGAAACCATTTCTAAAAATTCCCTTTCCATTTCTAAAATTCCCCGACCCTGCCATGCTGTGATGTCATGGCTGTTTTTTGTTCATTTTTCCATGTGTTTCTAAAGAGGGATAAGTGATAGGTGACAGAATATTCACTGATTATATGCAAGCCATAGAATATATGCACACTATGTGCATGTTAAAAATAATTATTCAATGCACAAAAATGTTTCTGTCCCAATCATCCTAGCTATGCACTGTCCTATAGAAAATAATATTATTTCCATTCTATGCACCGAATTAAATGCAATTGGCCAAAATATGGTACATATCATGGTTGCCATGCTAAACTAAGTTGGTTTTAATGAAATAAAACAGCTGAGAGTAGAATGGTGGTACATGTTCCCTGGTACCCAGTTCTTGAAACCATTTACATCAAGTTGCCAAAGTGACTTTCCAGCCTTGTAGGTCACAGTCTTTATCATGATTTTATCACAACCACATTTATCACGGGTGGCATTTATGGAGTGCGCGGAGCTCTGCTAGGTGCCTGTCGTATGTGACTTTCTCACACAACCCTGCAGAGTGGGTGCTCACTGCACTGGCAGGAAAACTCCAGTTTAGAGCTTTGTCTCTGACTTAAAGAAGCTGCCTCATGGATCCCGGCCAGGAGCCCTGTTAAAACAACACCCAGTCTTTTTGAGATAATTTGTTAATGGAGGAAGTACCGCTCTTCAGTACTTGGGCAGGCTGACCTCTCCAGAACTCATTTCTTCATGCTGTCAACAAATATGTGTTGAGCACCTGCTACATGCCAGATGTGGCCCTGAGCACTCGGGGTGCGTCAGTGAGCGAAGTGCGCCTGGCCTCAGGGAGCCCACACTCCAGCAGGGGAGGGCAGTCAACGAGCAGTGGTAATAATTGAGCCGATCAAGTGGTACGCCGCGGAGATTGGCACTGCAGCATAGGCAGCAGCACAGGACGGTGGTGGGGACACAGGTTGCAATATTAAGGAAGGTCAAGATAGGCTTCAGGGAGAAAGGACATCTGAGCAAAGGCTTGAGGGGAATATCTGAGAGCAGCGCTCCAGAGGCACTAGGCAGTGCGCATGTTCTCCACACGGTGCATGCCTGTGCCCCAGAGGAACAGCAAGGAGGCAACTGAGGACAGACTGGAAGGAGGGAGGGGCACAGACGCACGAGATCAGAGACTGCGGAAGGACTTACGGACAGTTGGAGGAATTCCAGCCTTTGCTCTCAGTGTGTTGGGAGGCATTGCAGGATTTTGAGGAGGAGGGTCGCGAGCTCTCTGACATTCTAACGATCACTCCGATTGCTCTGTTGAGAGCAGACTACAACAGGGTAAGGAAGGAAACAGGAGGAGCTGTTGAGAAGCTCTTGCAATAACCGTTAGGAATGAGGTGGCAGTGCCTTGGAGCCGCTGACAGCAGAGTAGGTAGGTGGTTGGATTCTGGACATCTTTAGAAGGTAGAGACAGCCAGATTTCCTGATAGCTGGTGGGTATTTGATCAGATATCATAAGCATATATATCCTTTTTTAACAGAACAGGGTCCAGGAAATCAACCTGGACCTGACAGTGGTCCAGGAAGTCAATTAGCTGTGGAAATGACTTTCGTTCAGTTGGTCTGTTGAGGATGCTTCCATGAGAACCCAGGCCAACCAGCTTGGGTTTTCAGAGCACAGCAAGCTCTTGTCTAAGTACGACATTGCCCTATCATCCAGAGGTCATGAAGGATTTCCCTTACACATTGTTAGAAATCAGCTGGGATTTTAGAAGGGCTAAGACATCAGCAGATGAAAAATTGGAAGTTAAAGTTGGTACATGGACCCGGCACCCTCCGACAAGCGGGCATGCTAAAGCAAGTGCATTGCCTTGAACACAGGGCTGCAGTGACCGCAGCCGGTCCTGGAGCTCAGGGGAGATCACTTTCCCCAAGGCACTGCCCCCCCTGGATAGGGTGCTGTGGCCTGGAGCAAGAGAGCCCGTCACCCCCTTCCCCGGCGTTCTCAGGGACCCACAGTGCACCAGCAGCCGCTGGGTCTCCCGTGCAGTCTCGGCCCGCTCACGCCGCTCACGCACGCGCACTCAAGGACGGCAGGATGCCCTGGAGCTGAAGAAGTCCCAGCCGCCTGATCCAGGACTGGGCAACATTTCTCTGCAAAGGGCCAGGCAGTAAATATTTTAGGCTTTGTCTCCATACAGTGTCTGTCACAACCCCTCAACTCTGCTGTTGTAGGGTGGAAGCAGCCAGAGACAATAAGAAAACAAACGAGCCTGGGCATTGTCCAATATCACTTTATTTAAGAACACTGGAATTTGAATTTTATGTAAGTTTCACATGTCACAAAATATTATTTTGATTTTTTTCAACCGTTTAAATATGTAAAAACCATTCTTACCCGCTGGCCAAACAAAAACAGGCAGTGTCTGGAATTCGGCCCTCTGGCTGCAGTTTGAGGACCCTCAGACCAAAGCGGGGGTCTTGAAGTGGGGGCTCACATCTGGCCCTTGGGGGACCGTGGTGGAGGGGACCCCCGCACCCTGCTCCCTCAGCTGCAGCCAGGCGGGCTCTGGCATCCGGTTCGTGCCACAGGAGGCCTCAGCGAGCCGTGACCGCCTGCAAGGCGCGGGGGGCGCTCGCTCCCGGAGGCGCAGCGCGACCCAGAGGGCACCTCTGCCCACGGCCCCGCATCGCCACCTGCTGGAAGCGGCCGCAGCGACGCACAGGTGTGCACCAGCGTGCACGTGAGCGGCGCCCTCTGGAGTCCTGAGATGCATCCTTGGCTCGAATTAAGCAGTGGCCCTGCGCTCGGGAAACACCGAGGAGGAAGCAACTAAATTCCCAGGAGTCCCAGAAGTCGTCATGCCAATGACGCAAAGATCTCTGCTCCTTTACTTCTAGAATTTGGGGGAGAAGAAGCAGAAGGGCAAAGGGAGGAAGGGCGAGGGAAGACGTCTCCTCCCGGCTCTTGCCTAGTCTGCACAGGCCTGGCCCGGCCTCTGCCTGCATGGCAGATGTCCCGCAAACGGAAGTAAGTGACGGTCCCACAAACACGCCTGGACCCGACTGGAGAGGCCAAGAGGGGACGAGCCAGCGGCACCTCCTGATGCGCACGTCCCACGACAACGCGTGGCTCAGCGGTCCGCGCGGCGCTGGGTGCTGTTCGCTCTGCAAGGACCCACAGGCACAGCCGCGAGCAGCTGAGTCACACCAAGCTGCTCACCACCTCTGACCCGGGCCAAACCGGCCCTCGTCCTGCCTTGGTTTCTCTGTTCCACGAGGATGACACGGCAAGACGTCGCTGCCTCCCGGAGGCGGTGTGACAGTGGACGTGCACAGCGCCGTAATGGGGCCGGCGACCCCGGGGCCGGCAGGCTGGAGAGGGAAGAGGAGGCGAAAGGAAAGGGTGGGTTGAGCTAGGACCTCGGGGCGCAGTGCAGAAGCCACGGTGCACCTGAGACAGTGCGGGTCGGGCCGGCTCCCGGGCCTGGCAACGGATCCCAGGTGTCCAAAGAAAAAGGGAAGGGGTCAGAGACTGCAGCCAAGGGACATGTGCAGGGACCGTGAGGCCCAGCGTCTCTGATTTAAAACCAAAACCTTTGCCACTTGCTGTGGGGAGCAGAAAGAAACAGGGCGATCTGTTTGTTTTGCCCCCAGGCCTCTACACGTTTAGGACGAGAGCCCTACAGCTGTGCCGGGACCCGGGAAGGCCTGGGAAGCCCACGGTGCGCGGCGGCTGGACCTTGGGAGGCCTGGGAGGGGACAGGCAGGGGCCCAACATGCAGACCTCAGACGCAGCTCTGGTAACACAAAACCGTCCCAGGGAAGAGTGAGCAGCCCCCAGTGTTATGACAGCTGCAGAGGGCAGCTCGGTGTGACGACGCCCGTGTGGGGACAATGGTCCTTTGTGGGAGAGGCAGGTCTGTGGGGGGGGGGGCAGTGCAAGAGGTCCAGGTGGCCCCTTCGGCTCCCTCCAGACCCCTGAGAAGGAGACACCGCGCAGACAGGCTGAGCGTCATGGCTCAAGCAACCCCTCAACCACCGTGAACTGACCAAGCCCTTGATCAGCTTTGAAAACTGGTTTCTATCTCCTCCTCTCACCGTGATCAAACTTCCGCACCAAAGCAGTTGCGCAAGAGCATGGGGTTTCTCTGGGCCCACTGTGTGGCAGAGACTGCCTTCCTAGCACACGCCGGGCAACGAATGGCCCGACACAGTGGCAGACCAAGGCCAGGCCAGTGTTCAACTTCCCTCTGGCCCAAGTCGGGAAGGCAGGAGTCCCACTGGGAGCCGGCTCAGGCTGCCTGTCTCCTGCTCGCTGCTCCCATCACCTTGGCCACCAATGCAAGGCCACTGTCCTCAGGGCCAGACACTGCCCCTGGCTGCTCGCCAAGCCATGGGCACAAAATCCTCCCCCGTCCCCGCAGCCCACCATACCCCAGAGCCCAGATTGTAATTCTTAGTGGGATTTTTCTGAAGACCCAGGAATAAGCCAAGGGAAGTGCCACAGAGAAGAGCTTCGAGACAGGCCTTCATCTGCCCCAGAGTCCCCTCGATGACACCCACCAACTCGCTCAGGACAGCCTCCACGTGACCGGGTGTGACCCACCCACCAGCACTAGTCAGGCTGCCACTCTTGTGGAATAGTTCCAATTTGTTCAGAACTCAAACATTTGGGGGTGTCTTTATGGATCTTTCCAGATATCCCAACCCTCCACCCCTCTCAGGTCCATGCCCTGCCCTAGGACGCACAAAGCCCCAGGATGGTGACAGTAAAGGCCCATTCCCCTCAACAGAAGCCCCATGGACTCCAGGCATGGTGGCCTTGAGGCTGTGCCCGGCCCATGCCCAGGCAGCACACAGGACTGAGCTCGGCCTGCCCCTCCACCTCTGAAGAGCTCCTGCTGGCCCAAGGGCCTTCCCTTCCCTGGTCAGACCCAGACACACTGATGCTCTGGGGACGGGAGTCGCTGCGGAACCAGAAAAGAAAGAAGGTGCGTCCCTGGCTTCTGGTCTCAGAAAGAGCCACCCAGGTGTGAGGCCAAGATGTCAAAGGCGATGAAGGGGGAAGATGCAGGGTTGGTTTGTTCACCGTCCGCCGCCACTGCCGTCCTTATCCACAGCACGCGCAGATGCGCGACATGAGAAGCTAAGTGCGTGTCTTTTTTATACTTATAATCATGTGTGTGTCTGTGTGTGCTTGTGTCTCTGTGTGTCTGTGCATGTGTCTATGTGTATCTATGTGTTTCTGGGTATGTGTCTCTGCCTGTGTGCATGTGTCTATGTTTAATATGTCTATGTGTGTCTGTCTCTGTGCATGTCTGTGTCTGTCTCTGTGTGTCTGTGTACATGTGTGTCTCTGTGTCCCTGTGTCTGTGTCTGTCTCTGTATGTGTCTCTGCATGTGTCCGTGTGTGTCTGTCTCTGTATGTGTCCCTGCATGTATCTCTGTGTGTGTCTGTCTCTGTACATGTCCTTGCATGTATCTCCGTGTCTGTCTCTGTGTGTGTCCCTGCATGTGTCCGTGTGTGTCTGTCTCTGAGTGTCTGTACCCTCCAGGCTGGGCGGGGGCAGGAAGAGTGGGGAGAGGAAGGCTGAGGAAACTGAGCTCTGAGGCCCTGGCTCCACCTTCTCTCCTTGGGCTGAGCACGTGGGCTTGAGGGGTGGACACAGAGCAGACTCCTCCTTGTAGTCTGAAGGTCTGCCTAGGACTGAGGCAGGAGGACAGCCTGGGGGACAGCAGCAAGGCTCTCAGAGAGGCCGTGGGCCCAGCCTCAGGACACCGCAGCAGCCCCAGCCCTCCCCAGCTGAGAGGCGTGGAGGGCATCCCTGAGCTCCGTGGGCCAAGGGGACTCGGACATTAGACAACCCAGGTGGATCCCCACAGTCAGGAAAGTGGAATATGGGAAACTGCATCTGCGGAGCCATGGGGACAGTCTCCAAGGGGCCTGGGTGACTGGGGTACTGCTGCTACCTCAGCACATCTCTGTCCCAGGAGCCCAGGGCCCGCAGATGCCATCCCAGAGCCCTGCCAGCCCTCTGCGGAAGGCCCCAGAGGACATGAAATACTCAGGAAACAGGCGGGGTCGCAGAGGCCTGCAGAGACCAGGCCTTAGAAGGGACCGCCAGCCCCAGAGCACCCTGTGAGTGGATGTGTTGAGTCCTGAGCTCCCCAAGTTAGAATCGACCCCAGGATGAGGCAGGGGCATTGGAGTTTTGACCTAAAATTGCTGAACAATTTCTAACTTGGCAGAATTAACCAGGAAGTGGTTGATTGATCTCTACCAGGCATAAAAGAGAAATTAGATCAGAATTACAGAAAATAAGGAGAGTTACATTTTTTTCCTACCCAAGTGTAACTGGGAACTTTGGACCCCTCCAAGGCATTCCTGCAGTCTGCAAGCAACAAACTCGCCCCTGAGGCACTGCGCCAGGTGGCACCTACATGCTCTCCCTCCCGCGGCCCGTCCCCACCCACAGTGGGCTGGCACACCAATGCCACAGGCGTCCAAAGGGAAGAGAAGAAAGAAAATTCCATCTCCACTGGATTGTAATCTATGTTGCTGATTTTCGAAGGATTCCTTCAGGTTGCAATGATTTAGTTGGGAGCAAGAGTCAATAAACTTTAGCCCACGAAACAACGATCAAGCCTCTCCAAGCACTTCCACGATCTTACAATGAAAAGCCCCCTGCAGTGGGGAAGGGCCTCCGGAGTGTGCTGGCACCACCCCTGCTGGAAGCTTTGAGCCCCGATGCACCCTGGTCCTTCCCGGGCCCTGCTCTGTCCCCGCCAACATTTCCATCCTGTTAAAACACTTGCGAGGCAGCCTTCTAACTAGCATGGTTCTCAGTGCTTGGAAATCACAGCGTGCCTGGCACTGACTTCTGCCTGCAGACACCAGATGCCCAGAGCTCACCAGGTGTCTCCGTGGGGCAACACAGGGTCTGTCGTCCCTGGGGTGACCCATGGCTGTCCTGTTCGCCACACATCAGCAGAGGAGCCTTCCACAGCAGGTGGAGGGGGTCCAAGGTGGCCTGCCTCGGAGCCCTGGGAAGTCACTGGAACCAGCTTGTGGAGGAAACCCGAAACCTCTAATCGGGCAGGAGTATCTCTGAGAAACTTCCAGCGGAGAGGCAGCAGCTAAAGCCATGCAACTAGAGCAAGAGTGGTGTGGCGCTGTTATAATCTGCACACACAAAAACCACTGGGAAGAAGGAGATCCTGGGGTTGGACCACCTCCTCGCCTGGGAGCAACGGGCCAGCCCTTTATCGTGGCTCCCGTGAGCTCCCCTTCTGCGGTGACGACGGTCACCCGCTGCTGTGGTCTGACTATCTCTCCCGCCAAAACTCACAAATACTAACAAATGTGATGGACCCAGAGAAATGGATGCAGCGCACACACACACACACACACACACACACACACACACACACACAGGTGTGTGACGGCAGAGAAGACAGGGTCCTTTAAACCAGCAGGTGAGATCGCAGACTCAGTAATAAAAGAACAGGAAAGGGTGGGGACGTGGACTGAGGGAAGACAGACGTCATCAAAGCCCTGCCCGTCCACAAAGGGCACGAAAAGCTTTGTGTGTTCACTGCCGTTTTTAGATGTATTTTAAATGAGGCCGATCCCGTTCGAGGGCAACGACCACAGCCTCACACGCGGGCGATGTCCCGCTCCAGCCTGGTGAAAGGGAGAAGCAACGGGCAGGCGGCGCCCTCGTCCCCAGGCAGCAGAGAGACCAGGAGGGCGGCCCGCGGGCCGGACTGCGCATGTGCGCCGGGCACCCTCGGCCGGGCCCGGACTCCGCCCTCCCGGTCCTCTGACCGCGGTCTCCCCGGTCCACGCGGGCCTGGCTCCTGTCTGCGTGGACTTTGCCCTGGAGTTCCCCGGGAGGCCCCTAGGTGTCGATTTGCCCGAAACGTACAATTCTTTGTGCACAGTAGGCACCCGACAAACACTAAATGTGGGTATTTTGGTATACTTGGGTTTTTTTATAAGTTTTTTCTCATCTATGTAAGCACAATACTGCATGTTTCAGATTTTACTGTCGTGGCTCTGCTAGCTTCACTGATGAATCAGGAAGGCTTTTATCTTTGCATGTATTTGCCTGTTTTGCAAAGGGTATGTGGGATATGAGTTGTCTGTCCCTTAAAAACACGAAATGACTTACCCAGGTATTTCTGGTTTATTAGTTCTGTTTCCTTGATCATTTCCGTTCTCAACCCGTCTTAGCTGGGACTGCCATAAAAGAATACCACATACTGGGTGGCTTCAACGACAGAAAGGTATTTCTCAGTTCTGGGGCCTGGAAGTTCAAGATCAAGGTGCGAGTGTGGTTCCCGGGGAGGGCTCTACTCCTGACGTGCAGACGGACACCTTTTCGCTTTGTCCTCGGATGGCCTTTTCTCTATGCGCACACGTTCCTCGTGCTACGGATTAAGTGTTTGTGTCCCCTCCAAAGTTCACATTGACGCTTAATCCCCAACACAGTAGTATTAAGAGGTGGGGCCCGTAGGAGGTCGTCAGGCCCCGCAGGCTCTGCACTCATAAGTGGGATCAGCAACCTCATAAAGGGGTTGGAGACAGCAGTTGGAGGCTGCAGTGAGCTGTGACTGCACCACTACACTCCAGCCTGAGCAGCAGAGACCCTGTCTCTAAAAAAATAAATGAAAAATAGAAGGGTTGAAGAGAACTAGCTCAGCCCTTTTTGCCCTTCCAACCCTTTCACCGTGGGAGGACAGCTAGACGGCACCATCGTGGACGCAGGTGGCCCTCACCAGACTCAAAACCTGTTGGTGCCTTGGTCTTGGACTTCCCAGCCTCAGAACTGTGAGAAATAAATTCTGTTATTTATAAATTACCCAGATTGTGGTACTTCGTTACGGCAGCAAAAGCAGACTAAGACAACTGGTGTCTCTTCCTCCTACTATGAGGACACCAGTCCTGTTGGACTAGGGCCCCATCCCATGACCTCATTCAACCTTAGTTAGCTGTCTGAAGCCCCTATGTCCCAATACAGTCATATTAGGGGTTAGAGCTTCAATATACGGGTTTTTAAGGGACACAATTCAGTCCATGACATAGTATGTCTGTACAATAGTAGAAAAGTGCTTTCTGCCACGCTTCGGGATGGATTGGATGGTTTGATTTGTTCTGGCCAACAAATTGTGAGCAGAAGCGACTTCACTTCTGAGCTGTGCATTTAATTACCAATATAAGATCTTCCAAAGCCTTCTGATCTCTCTGCCATAGTGACCTGCAGCTCTCAAGATAGTGGTTGTATTGCCAGCCCGGGTTGCTGAATGTCTGTTATCAGCATGGACTAGAGGAGAAATATACCTTTTCTGAGTTAAGTCGCTAAGGTTTTAGTTTTTTTATTGCAATATAACCTAATCTACCTTCACTGATAAAACTTCTTTGGAGATAAATTTTAACGGAGGTATTATAATTTATAGACAATAAAATGCATAGTGTTCATTTTGATAAGTTTTGATAATTATATCACCCCTGTACAATCACCTCAAACAAGATATAGTGCATGTCTGTTGCCCCAGAAATCTCTTCAGGCTCATTCCAGCCAATCTCTTCCATTCCAGAGAAACTGCTCTGATTTCTATCATCATAGATTAATTTTTCTTTCCTTGAATTTCATATAAATGGGACAATGTTGTATTACTCATTTATGTCTGGAGTCTTTCATGCAGCGTAATGTTTCTGGGATTGATCCATATTGTTGTGAGTCGGTTGATCATTCTTTTTGTTCCAACCTAGTATTCCATTGTATTAACCTACCACAATCTGAAAATCTGTTCTCCTATTGATGGACATTTGTGTTGCTTTCCCTTTAGGGTAATTATGAATAAGATTGCAATGAACATTCTTGTGCAAGTCTTTTTGTAGACATTTGTTTTTATTCCTGCTGGTAAATACCTAGCAGTGGAATTTCTGGGTCAAAGGGTGGATATATCTTGAAATTTATAAGAAACTAACAAACAGATCCCTAAAGTTCTCAAACCATTTTATACTCTTTTCAACAACATATGAACTCTGGGAGACTGAGGAGGGAGGATCACTTGAGGTCAGGAGTTCGAGACCAGCCTGAGCAAGAGCAAAATACCGTCTCTACTAAAAAATAGAAAAAAAAATAGCCAGTCAACTGAAAATAGAAACAAAAAATTAGCCGGGCATGGTGGCTCCTGCCTGTAGTCCCAGCTGCTCGGGAGGCTGAGGCAGGAGGATCACTTGAGCCCAGGAGTTTGAGGTTGCAGTGAGCTAGGCCGACGCCACGGCACTCACTCTAGCCCAGACAACAAAGTGAGACTCTGTCTCAAATTAAAAAAAAAAAAAAAAATGAGAGTTTCAGTTGCTTCACATCTTGCCTACATTTTTGTTGGTCTTTTTTCATTTTAGTCATTTTAGTGGGTAGGTCATTGTGATTTTATTTCCCTTAAAAATAAATGGCATTGAGTACCTTTTCTACTTTATCATGTCATTTGGCCACTTTTCAATTGAGTTGCTCGTCTTTTTATTATTTATTTATGGGAGTTCTATATATATTCTAGATATATGTCCTTGTCAGCTGTGGATATTATAAATATCTTCTCCCAGTTCTGTGGCTTGCATTTTTATTTTCTTACTGGTGGCTTTTGATAAGCAGAATTTTTTTTCTAATCTACTCTTCTTTTGTAATATTATTGTGGTAAGATAACAAACATAACAAAATTTACCATTTTAACCATTTTTAGTAGTTAGTTAGGCGGCATTAAATATATTCATATTTTTGTGCAAACATCACCACCATCCATCTCCAGAAGTTTTTCATTTTGCCAAACTGAAACTCAGTACCCTTGAACAATTACTTCCCACCCCCCTCATCCCAGCACACGAAAGCCACCATTCCACTCTCTGTCTCTATGATTTTGACTACTCTAGGTACCCCATGTAAGTGGAATCCTACAGTATTTGTCCTTTTGTGATCAGCTTATTTCACTTACTATAATAATAATAACTCTTAAAATCAGACTAGGTGAGTCCTCTAATTTTGTTCCTCTTTTTAAAGACTGTTTTAGCAATTTTAGATCCTTTCCTTTCCCTATACAGTTTGTTTATTTTATTTTTTAGAAATGAGGTCTTGCTGTGTTGCCTAGGCTTCAGCGCAGTGGCTGTTCACAGGCACAATCACAGCTCACTGCAGCCTTGAACTCCTGGGCTAAAGGCAATCCTCCTGCCTTGGCCTCCTGAGTAGCCGGGACTACAGTTGTGTGCCACTGTGCCTGGCCCTATACATTTTAGAATCAGCTTGTCTGTGTCTACAAGAACTCTTAGCTGGGACTTAGATTGGAAGTCCACTGAGTCTATAGATCCATTTCACGAGAATTGCTATCTTAACGATATTGAATCTTACGATCCATAAATATGGTATAACTCTCCACTTATTTATGTCTGCTTTAATTTCTCTCAGCAGTATTTTGTAGCTTGTAGCATAGATACCTTTTATATACCTTATTAGATTTCATCCTAGGTATGTGATGTTTTCAATGCTTTGCAAACAGCATTGAAATAAAAAAGCATTTTTATTTCATTTCCCAATTGTTGTCATTATGAATGTATACAATTAATTGTTTATTGACTTTGTAACCTTTGACTTTACTAAATTCAATTATTATTCTAGTGGTTGTATTTTTATATTCCATAGCATTTTCTATATACACAACCACGTCCATCAATAATGACAGTTCACTACTTCTTTCCCAACCTATATGCCTTGGCCATTCTAGGGATACAATAAAAATGGGAGACATTGGAATTATTAAACAAAAATTTACTCGTTTGCTAAATATTCTTTAAATACCTGTTACATGCATCACATTGCTCAGTAATGAAGGGGGTTCACAGAAGGGGAGCTGTGTATAAGTATTGCTAATGCAGCATAGAAAGGCCCAAGGATCATAAAATATATGTTGACGATGGGACTTGTAATGGATAACACGAAATTCTTACCTACACAGAGAGCTTTATGTTTTTCACAAAGTGAAACGTTGCTGCCAGAATTAACCTTCACAGCTCCGTGACACAGGCAAGGCTGGTCCACCAAAAGCCCGGAGAGACGGATCTACGCCAGCTGTGAGATTTTTATATTTGTAACACTTTACGCCATGGCAAAGCCAGAGATGGTTCTTGGAAGCTATTTAATGACAAAAATCCTTAGGCTGGAAAGGGACTTGCACTAACCTCTTTTCTAACTGAGCATTGCTATTCCGGGAAGACCGTTTGCCCTTCGAGGCATGGATGACACATCTGGCCGGTGGGCCCTGCTCGGCCACCGCCCCTCTGGGTTTCAGAGGCACTTCCTAGTCCCAGAAGAGAAGCAGCTCCCTCTGCAGACTCCCAGGCTGAATGCTGACAACAGTCTGGGCTAGCGTCTTCTCCTGGTCAGAAGTCCACTTTTAACTTTCCTGAAAACCATGCCGTATTATCAATTCATGCTACAAAGTCTGTGCCTTTTTCTTTTTCCACCGGGACCCTGCAATACTCATTCTGATGTTTCCTCCAGTGGAGGGCGGGAAGCCGAACGCTAGCATTTCGGCCTCCACACTCTTGCTCTCCCAGGCCTGTGGCTAAAATGAACAGCCCTGCCTCATCCAGGCCTTCTCCAAAGAAGAGGAAAAGGAGGGAAAAAGAAATTTTTTAAAACTACTGCACCCTCTAGTGGTCACAACTGAGACCAAGGACACCAAAAATATCTATCAAATTTCCCAAAAGTACTTGTTACAATTAATCATATTTGCTTATAAATATTACAAAAAATACATACCTTGGCTAGTCTCCTTTTTAATTATGACATGGTTTGTACATATTTATCTTTTTTCTTGATCAAATTTTTAGTGGGTTGTCTTTTTTGAGGTTTATAATTTTCCGTTTTGATATTTTCTAATTTATTTCTTCTTTTACTAATATTATTTTCTTTGTATTTTATTTCTTGGAATTCCCCCTTCCCAAAAAATGCAAATTTTTTTTTTTTGAGACAGAGTCTCACTGTGTTGCCCGAGCTAGAGTGCCGTGGCGTCATCCTAGCTCACAGCAACCTCACACTCCTGGGCTCAAGCGATCCTCCTGCCTCAGCCTCCCGAGTAGCTGGGACTACAGGCATGCGCCACCATGCCCGGCTAATTTTTTCTATGTATTTTTAGTTGTCCAATTAATTTCTTTCTAATTTTAGTAGAGACGGGGTCTCGCTCTTGCTCAGGCTGGTTTCGAACTCCTGAGCTCAAACAATCCGCCCGCCTCGGCCTCCCAGAGAGCTAGGATTACAGGCGTGAGCCACCGCGCCCGGCCAAGAAATGCAATTTTAATTTTTTGTTATTTTGTTTTCTTTTTTCTTTATTGATGATTAAAAACACCGAATTTTCTCTCATGTATTGCTTTGAAAAGTATTACAGAATTTTATATGTAGTGTTGTCCCTTAATAAACAGTATGTTGCTATCTTCTTTAACTTCCCACTTTAGCTAATTATTATCTGGGAAAGAACTGAGCAGATTTTAAATGGCACAATTTTGTTAATTCTCATTGAAACATTAATTTCTACTAGTTTTGCTATATTGTATAAAGGGCTGTAAGATTTTTTTAATCATATATTGGTTCTCCTTATCTCATAATAAATTATAATATTTTGTAAGAATTTCAGACACTGAAAAATCTCCGAAGCTCAGAATCTATCAATTAATTCTATTTTATTGCTTTGTAATCTGTACCTACCTTTGCCGACTTGACTAATATAAACTAATAATGGTGAATCGAATTACCTAACTAGTGTATTCGGCCAAATTTTTCTTAACTCTAAATGTTATGTTTTTATGTCAAAAAGTAACAAAATTCATAAAATTTCAAAAATATTATCCTTAAATGTTGATCGTAATTTTTGTTAAATGCTGTTCACATATATCTTGCCAATTTCTGTTGACAAAACCATGCTTTTTTAATGCTAATTAACATTGATGTCAGTGCCTCTGTTCCTATTTGGTAAAGGCTTTCTGGGTTTTTTCTTTTTTCTTTTTTTTTCCGGGTGCACCTGCTACTGTTCAGTGCCTACCCCATCAGGAACACCTGGAGAATTGGAAGGAGCCAGCCTTGCCCCAGACGGGGTAGACTCCCAGACACACCGGCCGGGAGATCCCGGGCACGCGATGGAACTTCCTGAGCCTGGAGAGAAGAGCGGTGCGCACCAGGCAGGGTCGAGGTACTCACAGCACCCGTGGTATCTGCACGCACGTGTCTGTTTCCAAGAGCAACAGACCTGGGCTGTTCCCGAGGCCTTTCTCGGGAGCTTTTGTGTATTCTCTGTGGTTTAGCGCGTGTCGGGTGCCTCCTGTGCACAAAGAATTGTACGTTTCGGGCCAATCGACACCTAGGGGCCTCCCGGGGAACTCCGGGTCAAAGTCCACGCAGACAGGAGCCAGGCCCGCGTGGACCGGGGAGACCGCGGTCAGAGGACCGGGAGGGCGGAGTCCGGGCCCGCCCGAGGGTGCCCGGCGCACATGCGCAGTCCGGCCCGCGGGCCGCCCTCCGGGTCGCTGCTGCCTGGGGACGAGGGCGCCGCCTGCCCGTTGCTTCTCCCTTTCACCAGGCTGGAGCGGGACATCGCCCGCGTGTGAGGCTGTGGTTGTTGCCCTCGAACGGGATCGGCCTCATTTAAAATACATCTAAAAACGGCAATGAACACATGAAGCTTTTCGTGCCCTTTGTGGACGTGCAGGGCTTCCATGATGTCTGTCTTCCCTCAGTCCACGTCCCCACCCTTTCCTGTTCTTTTATTATTGAGTCCGCGATCTCACCTGCTGGTTTAAAGGACCCTGTCTTCTCTGCCGTTACACACCTGTGTGTGTGTGTGTGTGTGTGTGTGTGTGTGAATGTTTTGCATCCTTTTGGCCCATCAGACTTAAAAGTAAACCCCTTTCCTATGTGGGTTTAGTGATTTACTTTAATCCCCATCCCTTCAAGCAGTCTTGGGACGCACCACAAGCTTTTGAGCTCCCCTAAGACTGCGGGTGCTGCCGTGATCCCTGGTTCCGGTGGCGCCTCCTCTGGCCTGCCCGGAAGCTGAGCCTGAGACAAGGCTTGGGGCCAGGACTTTGGGGAGCGCCCCCAGTCGGTGGGAAGGAGCGCCCGCCAAGCGCGTGTGGAAAAGCGGGTTACCAGGGTGGCACATGGGGCGCGATCCCACTGGGGCCTCAGCGAGAACCTAGAGCGGCACCCAGAACCGCCTCACGGACAGGGGTGAGCTGGGACATCTCTGCATGAACTCGCTGGATGAAGGTGGCTCCTGGAAACATGAAATCCCGGGCCTCACTCGGAGCGCAGGCAGATTCCTTTGGCCAAAGAAAGCCCTCGGGCAAGGAGCTCGGGTCCTCCAGGTGGGAGCCCTCGGCGCACGGGAAGCTGCCACTGAAGCTTAAGGTGAGCCAGGGGACACGAGAGGGACACCGACGGCATCTGCTGCACGTGGAGTTTCATGAAGTCCCCCAGGGACATCGGGGCTCTGCCACCTGAACAGGAGGATGGCCGCGTGATGGCGCCACTTCACCGAAGTCTCAGAGCCTGTGGGTGAGAACTCCCTGCCACGAAGCCCTCCAGGTGTGTGAACAAGAACGGCAGCTTCTCCTTAGAATAGCAACTTGTCCTTTACTTGTAGAAGGATTGCAGGAAAAAAAGTCTCTAATTGTGTTAGCGAGTACTGTTAAAATAGAAAATGATTTCCAATTAAATGTTTTGAATTTTTATAAACATTCTGAAAATGTTATTCATCAAAATATAGGAAAATGCTTTTTGGCAGCTCGTTTTATGAGTTAAAAGCA
This sequence comes from Propithecus coquereli, assembly GCF_000956105.1. NCBI lineage: Eukaryota > Metazoa > Chordata > Mammalia > Primates > Indriidae > Propithecus > Propithecus coquereli. The sequence goes on along the minus strand of NW_012150108.1, from coordinate 526,273 downwards.
ACTCGTTTCAACTCTTAGTACAGTGAATTTTATTTTAAAGGCATTTTAGTTAATAAGCTGGTAAGTTCAGAATCAAATGTGTAAAAGTCCTAAATAAAAGTTTGCCAACGTTTGAAATGCTAACAGACTACAGTACTTTTTCATGATTAGAACCTTCCGTTGGAAGGATTTTGGGAATAGAGAAGACAAAAGCACAAAAAGGGATGTGTTCACATGTGCACATTGACATATTTCCTATATATTTAAACTTTTAAAATGAACAGATATGTTCCAAAAATGCCATAGCATAAACCATTTTCACAGTTAAAGTCCATTTTTGTAGTGCTCTGAAAACAGCAGTCTTTGATAATGTAAAGCATCAGTTTAGCCTTCACCCTATGATTTATCTTTCCTCTTTTTAAGTAAGCATTGGGGCTTCTGTTTTCAGAAACTTAATAACCATCAAGGCAAGTTCAACTGCCAGGAAAATACACCACACTTGATACGTCTGGTTCCCATAATGAAAAGTGCACTCGACGCATAGCAAACCTATCAGAATTGAGCCTTTGGAAAGATACCCCTGTTGCCAAACTACGCCACCACCCCCTCTGCTAGAATTACATAAATGTGCTCAGTACTAAAATGGAATTTTCTAAAACAAAACAAGTCAGTCAAGCTGTTTTCTTAGTCCTGAAGAACTTAGATCTTGGCAAAACATTTCAGACATTTTTAAGAGCTCTGGACTCTAGACAGATGCATGTGTGACCAGATTGTGGTTGGGATCTTTCAAGACAGTGGTTCTATGTTGGGCTTAATCCCCATTGCAGTTAGAAGAAACATCATGGTCATTATAAACCCTCAGTGCAGGTGAGATAACTTCGGGTCTTAAACTGACCAGTTTTGTTCTGTTGTGTTCTTATACAGGAAACATTGAAATATAAAGAAAGAAACGTTCATCAAATTCCATGTGCTAAATACAAAATGCCACTTTACTAGAAACAATCCCTTCTTTGTCTTGGGAGAAGAATGATTTTTATCTTCAAGTGCAAAGACTCATGGATTTCAGATTCATTGCAAAAGTTAAGGCCAACTGCAAAGTTAGGGGAACAGTCCATGAGCCTGCCCTTGCTTCTGAAACCAGCTGCAAATTTGGGGGGTTCCTAAAACCACCCTTAGTTTTAATAATTTGCTTAAAAGACGTAGAACTCACTGAAAGCTGCTCTACATGTGGCTATGGTTTATTTCAGTGAACGGCTAGATTAAAACCAGCCACGGGAGCAGCACACGGGGAGAGTCCAGGAAAAGCACCAAATGCAGTCCCCGTTATCCTCTTCCCACAAGCCAGCATGGCATTACTGTCCCAGCGTTGATGTGTGACAATACACATGGAGTGTTATTGCCAACTGATGTCCACTGGGCTCTATGGTAACTTCTCTAAACCATGGAGAGAAGAGCGATGCCTACCAAAATCCTTTTCAAGTTAATATGACACACATAGTATCTGCATACACGTCTGTTTCCAAGAGCAGACCTGGGGCTCCACCATGGAGGGACGACTGGCCTTCCAACTTCAGTCTCCAGTCTCCAGAGGTCTCCTGACACCACATGCCCCAGAGTCCCCACCCCACATGTAATGTTCCCATCTGGAATGTCCAGGTCCCATTCTAAGACTACCCAGTGTGGCAGCCCCCACCCTAAATCACATTTTAGACTATCCGGTGTGAGCCAAGGCCCCAGGCAAATGAAGGCAATCCCGTGAGGTATTACATTGCAAGAGCTTAGAGATCACCTCCCAGAAACTGAGGACAAAAGTGAGACCTGTTAAATTCTTTACTACAAAGTTGTAAAATCAGTTGTATGATTATTACAGTCA
>NW_012150108.1:513727-521177 GCF_000956105.1 Propithecus coquereli | reverse complement strand
GCTGGATTTTAATTTTTTTTCTTTATTGTTTTTGCTTTTGTTACCATGGTTAGAAAAGCCTTTCCTATGCCAAGATTATAAAAATATTAATCCATATGTTCTTCTGGGCCTTTTATGGGTCTGTATTTTACATTTTACATCTAATCCATGTGGAAGTTCTCTTGGCACAGGAGTTAGTAAACATTTAACCCCCCGACTCCAAACGTTTGGCCTTTTGTCCTGACACCATTTGCTGAATTATCTGTTCTTCCCCGAAAGTTTTGAAATGCCTGAGAAGAGCAGGAGTAGTTCTTTAGCAATTTTTCAAATCTACTCGGCTGACAAGGATTTCCCTTTTGCCCTCACCCCACACCCTCCCTCCTGTTGACTATTTGCCTAAAGAGGTAGGTGGCGAGTGAGGACCGGGCCCATTTAGGACCTGGGCAAAGACTGGGAAGTGTCTGTCCAGGCAGAGTTGGGTCTCACCTGCCTCTCAACAACCCCAATCGTAACCACTTTCTCCCCCACTTTTCGCCATTCAACGTGTCCGCTTTCGTGAGACCCCTTAAGGGAATTTGTGCAGATTGATCTGAGGAACGTGACTACATTCCCCTTTCCCCCCGCTTTTTCCCCCCAAGTTTTCGGATCTACTTCCATGGCAGGATCAGAAGCTTCTCCCAGTGTCCACGGCTGGTCCTGATCTCAACAGAACCGGCACATCGCGGAGTGACTTCAGGGGACATGGTTCTGTTTATCAGCAGGTGGAACGACCCTGGTCCTGGAGGTGGGGGCACAGCCTCATCCACTCAGAGCCGTGGCCTTTGCTGTGTGCCGCCTGGGCTTTGAAAAATAAAGGTGTCTGGCTGCTCTTCAAGTAGAGAGAGAGAGCGGGGCAGAGTCACCTCAGAAGCTGATGAGAGAGAGAGGCGACTGTGTCTGCCTCCCGGTGCCCCCCTTTCTCTCTTGGCACCCTGGGGAGCTCTGCCGCAGTACTCAGGGGCCGTGGGAGGGGGGAGCTTCAGGGCAGTTTGCGCCGCACACTCTCCCCTTGGCTGTGCAATCGATCGCTGCTGAGCCCAGTCTGAGGAAGACGGCGTGTTTGCCTTCCGCACTAGATTGTGAGTGAGCATGTCTTGTTCACGTTTATGTCCCCAAAACTCAGCACAGCACTCAACACTTAAAATGGGCTCAACACATGTATATTGAATGAAATTAACAGACAACGTATTATTAATAACAGCAATAACGCTTAGGAATCAACTTACTACTTACATGACACTTCTGTATATGTTATGAAATTAAATCTTTTGTTCTGTTTTGTTTTGTAACTGATGTGTGGCTTTTGGGCAGAGAACGAGGACACAGCAAGAGGAAACGTTCCTTATGAAGTCCTTCGCTCATCAGGAGGAACAAGCCTACTGCGCAGGAGGTCTGGAAGCGGGGATCCGGGGAGACGCTACACCAGGCAGGACAGCTCCAGGACGAGGCCCGGATCTATAAAAGTGCATTTGAAGGAGGCTTAAGGCATCTGAGAGAGCCTTTATCTGGTGAGTGTTCAGAAGCAGCCACGTCCCCTCCCATGATCATACAACAAGGCCAAGGACTTGACTGCCTGTGTTCTTGTGGCTCTTCACAGAAGCCCCATGAAAGAGGGCTCTTGTCCCACGTGCCGAGTGACTTTCTGGACTTACAATTTCTCAATGCTTCAGCCACATCTTCAGCAAAAAAGAGTAATTTAATTTGTTATCCTAGGAAACACTGTGTTCTCTCCGTAATCCACAGGCCCATGGAGAATATGTTCTGCATTCACTCACGAACCTCCCTACGCTCTGAAGTTGTAAGATGGGACCCTGGCCCTGCCCGGATGCCTCCACCTGGTTCCTGTCGCTGTCTGCCACCTGATCCCATCCCCGGCTCCTCAGCAGGCAGGAAGCCTGCCCAGAGTCCGCAGCCAGTCCATGGTGCAGCCTACAAGAAAATACAAGACCATTTCGAAACCTGATCTCTCAACCATTATTTCTGCTGAGACTTCTCATTAAAGGGACCAGAAGGGGTTCCTAATTCTGTTCCCACAGTCTCCGTCTGAAATATTTGTTCCCTGCTTCAGAGCCTTAATTACAGAACTCTCAGTCTTTACCGGTGCAGTGGGGGGCTCAACACACGACCTCCCAGCCCCCGAGATTTTACCAACGGATTTCTCCTCACGACTCCGTTTCCTTCCGCGACGCCCCGCAATAAATAACCCTGGATTCCTGATTTCCTGGCTTAGCGGCCTGCTACACCATGCCGTCCTTCCAGGTCTTGCTAACCCGAGCGTGCATGTCTGGGCCCCGGCTCAGCGTCCGCCGACAAGTCAGCGCTTTGCGGCTCCGGGCTCCCAGTCCATTCCGGCGGCCCCAGGTCTCCGCGCAGACCGGCCCCGCGGCGCCCGAGCGCTGTGCGCGCCGCCGGACTACATTTCCCACAGTGCTCCGGGGAGCCGGCGACGCCGAGGTCCGGGGCCCGGCGGGCGGGCTCGCGCGGAGGGCTCCTGGGAGTTGTAGTCCGGTCCGCTGGAGACGGTGCTGCTGCGGGCCCGGCGCCGGCCTTTGTCTGTCTGCGGGCGCGCCCCGCTGCGGTGAGTGAGGCCGCCGGCCGGGTCAGTGCGCCCGAGCGAGGCGGGACTGCACCGTCGGGCCGCCGCCCCCGGGCCCTTCGCGTGCCGCCTGGCGCTTGCGGCCCCCGGCAGTAAGCAGGGCTGGCCGGCCTGGGCCCCGAGGGAGGCCAGGCGCGAGAGCAGGGCTCGGCGGCCCGCAGAGAAGGCTCCTCCGGGCCGGAGAGCTGGCTGCCGAGGTCCGGGAAGCGGGGCCCGCAGGCCCGAGGCGGAAGGGGAGGGTCTGCGCGAGAGCTGGGGCCGGGCGCGCCCTCGGGGCGGGGCGAGGCGAAGGCCCGCACCCTGGAGAGCGGGGGAGGCCCGGGCGGGTGAGAAGGGCAGACCCTCCGGGCGGAGCGTGGGAGAGACCGGAGCGGGGTGTCGGGGAAGATCCCCCGTCCCGAAGCTGAAATCCTGAAACTGTCCCCCAGAGGCTCCCAAGGCGGCTGCGTTTACCCTGTCCTAGTCCTCCTCTTCCGAGGACTCTGGAGGTGAGGCCTTAAGTCCGCAGGTCATGCCAGAGACCCTTCACGTTTGGTTCTTTGATGCTCCCGGGAGCTGCCCTGTAAGACGGTGGTGTTAACCCAAATGAGTGAGGAACCGAGGCAGGGCTGCTCGGTTGCTTGCCCAAGGTCATGTACTGGGGGAGCCACGGCAAGAATCGAGGTCTCTCCAGGCCTAATTCTGAGCTTTTTAGAAAGGATGTAATAGCCTTTCTAAAAGGAAAAACGATTGTTTTCTGTTATAAAGACGCTTTCTCCAAAATCTTCAGGAAATTGATTCCCCTGAGCTGTGATCTAGGGAGGAAAACCATGACCTTTCCCTTTATTAATCAAGGAAGTGCGGAGACACAGCTCAGTTGTTATTTGTTGAAGACCTCACAGCAGGGGAAGAGGCAAAGCTGTAAATTCTACCCAGTTGTTCTGACCAAACTCTATTTTCTGGAATGCAGTCCAGACAGTCCAACCCCAGGTAGCAGGTGCCATGTGCTCCCCACTGACTCTTAGTGGATGTGCAGTTGTCGAGCAGGAATACCTTGACCTTCCAAGTGAGGTGCTGACGCTCTGGTAGGGAATTGGTTTGTAGCTTGTGTTCCAAGTTGGAAGTGAGTCCTCCAAATAAAAGTTCAAAACGGCTCTCCTGGTTATCACAACGTGTAGCAGAATGTGCAGTTGCCAAGAAGAACCAGGTGTTTAGGTTAACAAAACAAAGAAATGTAGCATCATACTACTATCTCATTAAATCAGGAGGCCAGCATTTCGATAGGACATACCAGAGGGAAACAAAGATTATGCACTGAATCACTACATTAAAAAAAAAAAGTTTTAGGATTTCGTTATTGGGGTTTTGAGGAGGGATTTTTCAAAATTGGCGGAAAAGGTTATTTTTTCCTTGCAGGGGGTTTCTTGGCCCTTGGAGGGTTATTTGGTTTTGTTCAACTTTTTTTCCTTTCGTTTCCTTTTTTTAGGATTCTTCCCCACTTTTTTGGTGTTGGGGACTTGGGGACTTTTTTGTTTTGGGAGCTCGGGTTTTGTTTTGGGAGTTTTTGGTTTTGACCTTTTGTTCCCCTTTGCTTCTTTCTTGTTTTGGGGCTTTTGGGCAAGTTACTTAACCTAGTTGCAGTGCCTTGGGTTTGGTTTTGGAGTCCAGAGTAGGTTTACCTTTTCCAAAAATTGACAAGTATTTACACTTCTTCAAAACTGGTACCCTCATATCTTCAAGAATAGGAGAGGGGTGGTTCTGGGTCTGGAGCCTCATAAGAATTGTTAAAAAGTAACATAGGAAATCGCTTGTTATATCCTTATAACCTACAGGGATACTGGAGAGGAGAGCTGGAACTATTTCCAACATGGAACCAATCATGAGGGCTACAGTGCTGGTTTTTTAGATTCTGAATTCCTCTGGGGCTGGAAGGATAAAATAGCAGGTGGTTGGGGGGGGGAGGAAGTGGAAGATCCCAATCACATGTCAAGACTGAAGTACAAACAGGAGTGACCATTACCTTGGGATTGGCAGGAAGAGGATATGTGTGTATGTGTTCTCTGCTTTCTCACCTCCTCTTTCCTCCTGGACTCATCTGTGTGTGGCCCTGCCACCTCTGGGCCCATGTTGCGGTGACATTGCAGGTGACTGACATTACATCAGGCAGTCCAGATTTCCTCTATTCACTTGTACCCCAAACTGGAGCTTCAGTTAATGTAATCTTTCCCCCTTACCAATTCTCCTGCCTTTTCCTGTTTGTTTTTGTTTGTTTTGCCCCTCAGGTGCTCAGGAACAGCTCATGGAAGAATCATATGAAGAGGGCGTAACTGAGGTCCTACAGCAGGAGTGGACATGTTTGGATTCCCAGCAGCCACTCTGCTGGACTGTCACGGAAGATACGCCCAGAATGTAGCATTCTTCAGTGAGTGAGTCGGTTGATGGCTAGGATGCCCTCAGCTCACGGATACTCAGTGTTCCTGTCCTCGGCACTGGTTGGCAGTCTGAGGACGCAGGGGAGACCTTCCTTTGATGGAGCTTACTGTGTCTGGGGGTTACAGGAAAAGCCTACAAACTGGAGTTAGAAATAATAGTAAAAACAGAGCAAGAGAACAATCTTGATAGGGAGATAGTCTTGAGGTAGTTTCTAAGAAAATGAATGAGAAGCTTAAATCTTAGCACTGTCACTGAATGTCGATAAGGCAACGGAACAGGGAGAAAATTCCCCTAGGATAACACCAAGAAAACTGTCATCAATGGACCTGTATTTAAAGTGTACTAGGAGGCTCAGAGGCACTGTTGGAAAATAGTCAATATCTGCATAGGAAGTGTTTAATGATAACTTCCAAACAAAAATTGATTTCAGTTCAACCACAGCTTAGTAGACTAAAAGTAGCATTGATTTTAAAGGGAGAAATTCCTTGAATCAGATTCTATAATTGTCCTGTCTAGATCTGTGATATCAGACAAGTTAACTTCCGTAAGCTCCAGGCTCTTCATCTGTAAAATGGGACAGTAGGCTGTATCTTGTAGGGTTGTGTGGAATTAGCGATGATAGATATAAAGTACCAGGGATTCTGCTACATATTTTCTGAGGTCATGGAGCTCGCTCCACTGTCAAGAGAGCAGACTGGACAGAGGTGGATTTCGTAGGAAGCTAATGCAACTTAAACTTCAGAATCCCTCACTTGCATTGGTCTCTTCAATGCCCTGTGCCTAATTTTATACATTTTCTTAAAGGGTTGCCTCTAAAGTTTTAAAGCTTTGAGCCCTACACAACCTGGATCCACACCTGTTTTGGAGTCAGATATAACTTGGGTGTGGGGCTGTATGTGATCCTATACAGTTTTCTTAATTTTCTGAGGCTGCTTTTTATCTGTTAAAGAGATAATCACGTCTACTTCACAAGATTATTTGTGAGGCTAAATTAAATTAAAGTTAGAGGCCAGGAGTGGTGGCTCACACCTGTAATCTCAGCACTTTGGAGGTCAAGGTGGGAGGATTGTTTGAAGCCATGAGTTCAAGATCAGCCTGAGTACCCTAGCGAGACCCCATCTCTATAAAAAATTAGAAAAATTAGCAAGGCACGGTGGTGTGCACCTATAGTCCTAGCTACTCAAAAGGCTGAGGCGGGAGGATCGCTCGAGCCCAGGAGATGAAAGCTACGGTGAGCTACAGCTTGGGTGCCATTGAACTCCAGCTTGGGTGACAGAGGAAGACTCTGTCTTTTAAAAAAGAAAACAAAAATTAGAGGCAGTGTACTACAGTGGAACATTCCTGAGTGTGAATCCCAACTCTAACCTACCTAGCTGTGTGATCTTTGACAACCTCCCTATGCTCTCATTATCTGTAGGATTTTTAGGATTAAATTATCTATGCGTGGTACTTAGTATAATGCCTGGCACATAATAAGCACTCAAAGTATTATGTTTCTTTTTTCCCTTTTCTTCTCACTGAACGTATTGGTGCACCTTACATGACTTCCCTCTCATTTTCCCAGATGTGATGACTGAAGCTCACCACAAATATGATCATTCTGAGGCCACAGGATCCTCAAGCTGGGATATCCAGAATTCTTTCAGAAGAGAGAAGCTGGAACAAAAATCCCCAGATGCTAAGACACTACAGGAAGATTCACCTGGAGCGAGACAAAAGATCTATGAATGCCAGGAGTGTGGAAAATCCTTCCGGCAAAAAGGCAGTCTAACATTACATGAGAGAATCCACACTGGTCAAAAACCTTTTGAGTGTACCCACTGTGGGAAAAGCTTCAGGGCCAAAGGTAATCTTGTTACACATCAGCGAATACACACAGGAGAGAAGCCCTACCAGTGCAAGGAGTGTGGGAAAAGCTTCAGTCAGCGAGGTAGTCTAGCCGTCCACGAGAGACTCCACACTGGACAGAAACCCTATGAGTGTGCTATTTGTCAGAGAAGCTTCAGGAATCAAAGTAACCTTGCTGTTCACAGAAGAGTTCACAGCGGTGAGAAGCCCTACAGATGTGATCAGTGTGGAAAAGCCTTCAGTCAGAAAGGAAGTTTAATTGTTCACATCAGAGTCCACACAGGCCTGAAGCCCTATGCCTGTACCCAGTGCAGGAAGAGTTTCCACACTAGGGGGAATTGTATTCTGCATGGCAAAATCCACACAGGAGAGACGCCCTATCTGTGTGGCCAATGTGGGAAAAGCTTTACTCAGAGAGGGAGTCTGGCTGTGCACCAGCGAAGCTGCTCACAAAGGCTCACCCTTTGACTGCTCTCTTCAAAGGAAGTTCTCTTTGTGAATCAAAAGTACAAAATCCTCTGAGATCAGGAACCTATCTGACTCTGTGGAATGCATGGAGAATCTTTCAAAAAGTCC
>NW_012150108.1:511470-512757 GCF_000956105.1 Propithecus coquereli | reverse complement strand
TTTTTTTTTTTTTTTGTCTTAGACCTCTATAATCTTTCTTGATAAGCATCTATATGATTGAATGATAAATGATGTAGATGTGTGGTCTTCTTGAGAAAGCACCGTTCCATTCTTTCTAGTAGATCCTATAAACTGTAGGTTCCTTAATCTTAAACAGTTTATGGTAGCTGATCTTTATCATCTAGAGAATTAAATAATAGCAAAGATCTTTGAGCATAAAAACAATTTAGAAACACTATGGATATGAATAATAAGAAAATATTACTCCCAGAAAACTCTGATAAAATTTGAAGATGTATACAAGAATGTTCATTTCATCCTCAATCGTAATAGCCACTCACTGGAAGTAACTCAAATGTCCAACAACAGATGAGGAATAAACAAATTGTGGTATATTCATACAATGAAATAGAACCCAGCAATAAAAAAGAACAAACAACTGATACATGCAACAATATAGATGAATCTGAGAGCCTTATGTTGAGTAAAAGAAGCCAAACACGCCCACACACACACACACACACACACACACACACAGGCAGAGCATATAATTCCATTTATGTGACTTCATGGAACAGGAAAAACTATGTATGAGGACTGACTTGAATGGGACACCAGAGGACTTCATGGAATGAAAAAATGTATACCTTACATCAGGTGGTAGATACATGGGTTTGAACAACTCAAAATTCATTGAACTCAACACTTAAGATGTATGCATTTTATTACATGTAAAGTATACTTCAGTAACCATAAGGCAGCATAAAAATATTTCCACAAGTTCTTGGGCACTCACCCGTGAAGAGATGGGGTCTATGTCACCTCCCCTTGAATCTGGACAGGCTATGACTGCTTCAAACAATAGAACGCAACAGCCACGATGGTACGTGACTTCCAAGGATAGTTCTGAAAAGCCCTTCAAAGGTCTGAGAAGCTTCTGCCTAGTTCTCTTGGGAATCTTGGAAACCAGCCACCATGTAAAAAGTCCAACTATCCTGAAACCGCTCTACTGAACAAGCTGCATGTAAGTGCTTCAGCTGAGCTCCCAGCAAACAGCCAGCATCGACTCCCTGCTATGTGAGTCACTGTAGGTGTCCAGCCCAACAGAACCTTCAGATGACTGCAGACCCAGCTGACATCTGACCAAAACTGTGTGAGAGACCCGAAAGTGAGACTTTCTTACCTAATTCCTAACGTACAAAATCATGAGAAAAATGAAACTTTATGGTTGTACACCTCTGTGTTTTCAGATAATTTGTAGCAGCAATAATACAACAAATTATATAT
>NW_012150108.1:509340-510457 GCF_000956105.1 Propithecus coquereli | reverse complement strand
AAAAATCCAGGGAAGCAACTTGATTTTATCTCACTGTTTAAATCAAAACAGGAAATTGTCATTTATGATTCACCAGAAAGCTTAAGGTTTAAAAATAAACATTCTCTTTGACAAAATAGAGGCATGGTATAGATTATATGTGTGTGTGTATATGTGTGTGTATATATATATATAAAACCTCAGGATCTCAGATGTGTGTGTATATACATATATATTATATATACCCATACATACATATATAATCTAAGACGGTTCTGTAGAAAGGAATGAGTAAATAAAGAGTAAATAGGGCAGAAAATATATCACTGGCCACTGATGATCAACTTAACCTTCAGCCCCTCTCCCCTCCCTGGAGGTTGGGGGGGGGGGTGCTGAAAGTCCCAGCCCTCTAATCTTGCTTGGTGTTTACAGTGACTGGTCCCATCCTGAAGCTATCTGGGGGCCTCCAGCCATCAGTCTTCTCATTAGCATACGAAAACACTCATCACTCAGGAGATTCCAAGGATTATAGGACTAGTATGTCAGGAAACAGGATGAAGACCAAATAGATACTTCACAATATCACAGGTCACAAATGCATAAAGCAAAAATTGAGAGAACAGAGGAAATACAGATACCATCAAAATCATAGTTGGGGATGTTGACATCCCTCTCTCAATAACTGGTAAAACAAGTAGGAAAAAATCAATAACAATATGGAAAATTTGAATAACACTACCAATCAACTTTATGTCATTGATAATTATGAGACACTACACTCACCAAAAACAGAATAGATATTCTTCTCCAGTGTAAAAGCAACCTTCACCAAGATAGATGATATGCTGGTCCACAAAATAAGTCTCGATAAATTTAAAAGACTTAAATCATACAGAGTATATTCTCTGGCCACTACAGTATGAAATTAGAAATCAATAATAATAATAAAATATCTAGAAAATCCCTCCAATTGTTTGGAAATTAAACTATCCACTCCTAAATAACTCAGTTCAAAGAATAAATCACAAAGAAATTAGAAAATATTTTGAACTGAATGATAATTTAAATACATGTCAAAGTTTTGGTGATGCAGCTAGTGCAGCTCTTTAGGGGAATTTTGTAGTTTTAAAATGCCTAG
>NW_012150108.1:500872-507199 GCF_000956105.1 Propithecus coquereli | reverse complement strand
TTAAAATGTAAAAAATCATTTCCAGAGCTCATTAGACTTGAAAGTGATGGATTAAACCTTAGCAGACTTTCTTTCAAACAAACGAACGAACCCCATGATCAGATTTTCCCGGGGAAATAAAAGGTGGTGACCAGTAAGACCCAGAAAAGCGCAGTGCGCCCTGGGTCTCCCCGACCATGGGCTGGAGCTTTAGCCTGACCCAGTCAAAGCACGGATCCCGGGAGTCCTTCGACAGGGTGGTGGTTTGTGGCTAGAAACAGAGAATTCAGAAAGGAAAGGAAACAAATACAAAAGTGTGCGAAAATTCAGCAGCAGCAGCAGCAAACTGTTCAACACTGGGGATGTTATTAATACTTCCATCAACCCCACACGGGCCCTAGGACTGAACACAAACTGGGACGATGCTTTTGTTAAAGTCCATAAACATCAGCACACAACTCAACTCCAGCATTCAGTAATTTACATTGGTTGTGTTATGTGTGTTTGTGTCTATAAAATATTACATATATATTATACATTATTCAGGATACTTTTTAAAAGGTAGAATGGTACAAGCAAGGATTATATAGTGTTTATCTTCTGGAGAGACACTCATGATTGATTTTCATTTTCTTCCTTGTTTCCATTTTTCCACAATAAACATACATTAATTTTACCTTTTATATACTTTATCTGACTTTCCTATGAAAGCTAAACATGTTCCTTACCACATCCAAAGAAAAATACAAGAAAAAGTCAATAAGCTCCCTGCTGCAACCCCCAGTGTTATCACAGCCGCCTCGCCACACATACTGCTGGGCCCGTGCACCGACGCACCTCTATGCTCATGCAAATATGTCAAACCGCAGAACTTGGACGTATTTTCTTCTTTCATTCTTTTTGAACAAAAAAAGGATCACTCTATACCCACTGCTTGGCTGTTTAGTGTTCTTTTTAAGTTAATAAACATATCTATCTTTACACTTTATTTAATAACGTATCTATAACTACAAACTTAGTGATTTGAACAACACACATTTATGATCTCACAGATTCCATGGTTCTGGAGCTCAGGGGCGGCCTTGCTGGGAGCTCCGCTCAGGGTTTCACCAGGCTGCACTCGAGGTGTCCACCAAGCCGGCCGGGCGCGGTGGCTCACGCCTGTAATCCTAGCTCTCTGGGAGGCCGAGGCGGGCGGATCGTTTGAGCTCAGGAGTTCGAGACCAGCCTGAGCAAGAGTGAGACCCTGTCTCTACCAAAAATAAAAAGAAATTAATTGGACAACTAAAAATGTATAGAAAAAAATTAGCCGGGCATGGTGGCGCATTCCTGTAGTCCCAGCTACTCGGGAGGCTGAGACAGGAGGATCGCTTGAGCCCAGGAGTTTGAGGTTGCTGTGAGCTAGGCTGACGCCACGGCACTCACTCTAGCCTGGGCAACACAGTGAGACTCTGTCTCAAAAAAAAGGTGTCCACCAAGCCACGTTCACGTGGGAGTCTCAACAAGGGAAGATCCTCCCCTTGGCCCTTTCCGGTGGTGGCAGAATGCATTTCCTTGTGGTTGTATAATTGAGAATCCCAGGTTCTTACTGGCTGTTGGATGACATTTGCCCTGAGGTCCTAGGGCCACCTGACGTTCTCTGCCACCACACAGCAGTTTTCTTCTTTAAGTCCAGCAGAAGAGAATTTATCTTTCCCGTCTGCTAAGAAAACTCTTATGCAACATAACACAATCACAGAAGTGACACGCCGTCACCTCAGCCATGTGAGAAGCAAGTCTCGGGTTCTACCCACACTCAAAGGGAGGGGACAGCACAGGGCATGACTCGCTGGGAGTAACCTTAGTGTACTAGTTTTCTAGGGCTGCTGTAAAAAAGTACCACAAACCGGTGGCTTAAAACAACATAAAAATATTATCTTAACAGTTCTGAAGGCTGGAAGTCCAAAATCAAGGAGTCAGCAGGGCCACACTCACTCCGAAACCTGACAGGGAGAGTCCGTCCTTGCCTGGCTTCCTCGCCTACTCCAGTATACCCTCATCTTAACTATTATCATTGCATCTTCGAAGACCCTATTTCCAAATAGGTCATGGCTGAGGTACTGGCAGTGAGGACTTCATCTTATCTTTTTGGAGGACACAATTGAACCCGTAACACTTAGGGGGGGTCTGCCACAGTGTTAAAAACATCCTTCTGCAGAAATACGTATAAATCTAACCTGGTGGTGCTCAAAGTATGGTTCAAGGACATCAGTGTCACCTGAGAACTTAGAATTCAAATTATAAGGCCCTGTCCCACACCTACTGAATCAGAACCCGCGGAGAGGCAGGGGGATGGGAGGGAGGGACAGCAATCTGTGTTTCGAAGAGCCAAGAGCCCCTTCTTCTCACCAGCTGCACGACCTGACTCTCAGCCCCACTAGCCTCTCCAGGCAGGCCCAGAGCTCCCTCGGGACAATGAAAAGAGCGGGAAGAAAATTCCCAGCAGCAGTGGCCTAGGTTACCCTACCCCCTACGCAGGGCATCAAGAGAGTATACGTCCTCCTCTCCCACACTGAGTTCCTGAGTGCTGGAGTTTCTATTCAAGAATCGATGCCATAGTAGACTAGAACGGTCAACATGGATGAACAAGTACATGATTTCTTACCTAATTTTGACTTCAGAGTCAGAGATAGGAGCACAAGTCAACCTTACCAAAGAGGGCCCACACATACAGCTTCCCACGAACACCTTAATCTTCCCTTTTATCATGGACACAAGCCTCTCTCAAGCTCCCTTCCACGTCGTCAGCAGGCTCTAGTCCACCAGATCCCTTCGCTTGCCCTGGGGTCATTGTGACGTCATTGCCATAGCATCAGGGACTTGGCGGCCGAGTGGAATGTGCACAGTCCGGCTGTCGCCAAGACTTCTGTTTCTGCAGTGCTGGATCTCACTGTACTCTTGGGGGGCCTCATTCCTTTCATTAAGGGCAAGTCACTCCACAATTTTGCTTGCTTTCTAATTTGTCTCTTCCTAGGAGTTCTGGCCAATCTGCCTGGTTTTTTCTAATTGTACCGATCACGTTCCTTTTATTAACACATTCTCGGGCCACTCACCCGACCAGCTTTGCCTTCCTCCTAGATTGCTACGATAACAATACCTCTCGTCCAACACGAGCTACAGACGTACTGAAACTCGTTTGACTACTACCAGAACCATTCGGGATGTTTCTTGGGGTTTTGCCTCTACAGGCATCTCCTATAATCCTGACTATAACTCGTTGTGACCCTATCTCTTCTTGCTTCAAGACAATGCCCTCTGCCTCTTAACTCCAGCTGTGACTCTCCTGTCTTAACGCTGCCGACGTATTGCTCATCTTTGCAGCAGTCATCGCTCCGCTGGGGTGTCCCCGAAGATTTCCGTTCCTCCGTCATTGCCACTCACTCCAGCTCTACTGTTGTAGCTGTTGGCATCCTTACAAACCATCCCTTGGTCACTTTCCCTCCTTGCTTCCGATGCTCTTCCTCTCCATGTGACCAGAGCCACTCACAGCCATCCGTGATCACGTTTTTAACCCTTTCGTTATCAATCCAACGATGGACTCGACTTCAGCCATCCCAGTTTCTGATCCTCAGCTCCTGTCTTTGCACCTCACTCCCTCCAGCAGTTCGTCAGCCGCACCCCGCGTTCACTGACCCTGCTGCTCTCGCTGCTCCTCACCAGCTCACGTTACGTGGCCCTCCTTCCCATCACGCACCTGCAAGCAGCCTCGACTCCCATACCTCTTGGTCATTTTTTAAAACAGCTTTACTGAGATATAATTTATATACAATAATACTCACTTTAAGTGTATGATTCAATTATTTTTAGAACACTTGCAGAGTTGAGCAACCATCACCACGATCTAACGTGAGAATGTTTCCACCACACCAACAGCAAAGCTCATTTCCATTTGCAATCACCCACATGGCTATCCTCTGCTCCACGGAACCATGAACCCAATATCTGCTTCTACAGAGTTGCCTTTTCTGGGCATTCCATATGAACAGAAATATACAATATATGGCTTCTTTCACCTAGTGTAATGTTTGTAAGTTCCATTCATACTGTAGCATGCATCACTACTTCATTCCTTCTGTTGTTGAACAGTACCCATTGTATGCATACAGCACATATCGTCTGTCCAATTACCAGTTGATGGGCATTTGAGTTGTTCCCACTTTTTGGCTATTATGAAAAATGATGCTATGAACATTCACATGCAAATCTTTATGTGGACAGACATTTTAATTTCTCTTGGGTGTACCTGAGAGTAGAATCACTGGGTCATATGGTAAAACTATGGCTAACATTTTAAGAAACTGGAAAACTGTTGTGAAAATGGCATTTTACATTGCCACCAACAATGTATGAGGGCCCAGTTTCTCCACGTTCTCCCCCAACACTTGTTATTGGCTGTCTGTTTGATTACAGACATTCCTTAGGGCATGAAGTAGCATCCATTGTGTTTTAATTTGCATTTCCCTAATATCTAATGATGTTTTCATGTGCTTATTGAATTTTCACATACAGTCACGGGCCACATAATTTCAATGACAGACAAAATATATGACAGAAATCCCATAAGATTATAACAACATATTATTACTGTACCTTTTCTATGTCGAGATATGTTTAGATACACAAATCCTTACCATGTGTTACAGCTGCAAACGGTATTGAGCACGGTAACAAGCTGCACAGGCGTGTGGCCTGGGAGGAACAGGCCACACCACGCAGTCCTGGCGGGCAGCAGACACACGACATCTAGGCTTGTGTGAGTGCTCTCTGTGCTCTTCACACGACAAGGAGACCGCCTAACAGTGCGTTTCTCAGAACATACCCCTGTCATTAAGTGACACATGACTGTCAATTCTTTGGTAAAATGTCCATTTGTAACTTTTTCTATACAGATTTATTGAGACGTACGTCACATACTTCACAATTCGCCCACTTCAAGTGCACAATACAATGGTTTTTCATATATTCAGAACTGTAAATCACCACACCACATCACCACCAAAATAAATTTTAAAACATTTCATCACCCTAAAAAGAAACGCAGTACCCACGACCAGTGACTCTGCATTCCCCTACCCTCCATCCTCCATCTCTTGGCAACCATCAGCCTACTTTCAATTCTATATATTTGCCTTTTGGGGATATTCCACATAAACGCAATCACATGATATGTGGTCTTTTGTGACTGGCTTCCGTCATTTAGCAGAATGCGTTCAAGGTAACCCCGTGTTGTAGCGCGTGTCAGCACTCCACTCCTTTTATTGCTGAATAAGATTCCATTGTATGGAAGGATGGACAACATTTTACTTACCCATTCACCAGTTGGTGGACATTTGAGTCGTTTTTACTTAGTGGCTATTATCAATAATGCTGCTATAAACATCTGTGCACAAGTTTTCAGGAAGGTGGAAGTTTTCATTTCTCTTGGGTATACACCGGAGAGTGGAATTTCTGAGTCATATGGTAACTGTGTATTTTACCTTTTGAGGAACCACTAGATTGTTTTCCAAAAGGGATAGACCATTTTACATTCCCACCAGCAATGTATGGAAGCTCCAATCCCTCTGCATCCTCACCAACACTTATTATTATCTGTCTTTTGATTATAGCATCCTAGTGTGCATGAAGTGGTATCTCATTGTGGTTTTGATTGGCATTTCCCTGATGGCTACTGATGCGGAATATCTTGTCATGTGCTTATTAGCAATTTGTATATCTTTTTTACAGAAATGTCTATTCAGATCCTTTGCCCATTATTATGGGCTGAATTGTGTCCCCCAAAATTTATATTTTTAAATCCTAATCTCCAATATCTCAGAATATGATTATATTTTGAGATAGGTCCTTTAAAGAGGTGGTTAAGCTGAAATTAGGTCATTTGGATGGATCCTAATCCAATAGAACTACTGTCCTTGTAAGAAGAGATTAGGACACACACAGATATACTCGGAGGAAAGACCACATGAAGACATGGGGAGAAGATGAACATCTATAAGCCAAGAAGAGAGACTTCAAAAGAAACCAACCCTGCCACATGTTAATTTCAGACTTCCAGTTTCCTGAGTTGTAAGAAAATAAATTTCTGTGTTTATGTTATGTCATCCAGTTTGTGGTGCATTGTTATAGCAGCCCCTGCAAATGAATAGACCTACTCTTAAAATGTCTTTTTATTATTGAGTTATAAGAGTCCTTTATGTATTCAAGATACAAGTCCCTTGTATTTGCAAATATTTTCTGCCATTCAATGATTTGTCTTTTCACTTCCTTGATTATTCAAATATTTTGATCATTTTTTAACTGTCTGTCCCATTA
>NW_012150108.1:499105-500822 GCF_000956105.1 Propithecus coquereli | reverse complement strand
ACACTTGCAGAGTTGAGCAACCATCACCACGATCTAACGTGAGAATGTTTCCACCACACCAACAGCAAAGCTCATTTCCATTTGCAATCACCCACATGGCTATCCTCTGCTCCACGGAACCATGAACCCAATATCTGCTTCTACAGAGTTGCCTTTTCTGGGCATTCCATATGAACAGAAATATACAATATATGGCTTCTTTCACCTAGTGTAATGTTTGTAAGTTCCATTCATACTGTAGCATGCATCACTACTTCATTCCTTCTGTTGTTGAACAGTACCCATTGTATGCATACAGCACATATCGTCTGTCCAATTACCAGTTGATGGGCATTTGAGTTGTTCCCACTTTTTGGCTATTATGAAAAATGATGCTATGAACATTCACATGCAAATCTTTATGTGGACAGACATTTTAATTTCTCTTGGGTGTACCTGAGAGTAGAATCACTGGGTCATATGGTAAAACTATGGCTAACATTTTAAGAAACTGGAAAACTGTTGTGAAAATGGCATTTTACATTGCCACCAACAATGTATGAGGGCCCAGTTTCTCCACGTTCTCCCCCAACACTTGTTATTGGCTGTCTGTTTGATTACAGACATTCCTTAGGGCATGAAGTAGCATCCATTGTGTTTTAATTTGCATTTCCCTAATATCTAATGATGTTTTCATGTGCTTATTGAATTTTCATATACAGTCACGGGCCACATAATTTCAATGACAGACAACATATATGACAGAAATCCCATAAGATTATAACAACATATTATTACTGTACCTTTTCTATGTTGAGATATGTTTAGATACACAAATCCTTACCATGTGTTACAGCTGCATACGGTATTGAGCACGGTAACAAGCTGCACAGGCATGTGGCCTGGGAGGAACAGGCCACACCACGCAGTCCTGGCGGGCAGCAGACACACGACATCTAGGCTTGTGTGAGTGCTCTCTGTGCTCTTCACACGACGAGGAGACCGCCTAACAGTGCGTTTCTCAGAACATACCCCTGTCATTAAGTGACACATGACTGTCAATTCTTTGGTAAAATGTCCATTTGTAACTTTTTCTATACAGATTTATTGAGACGTACGTCACATACTTCACAATTCGCCCACTTCAAGTGCACAATACAATGGTTTTTCATATATTCAGAACTGTAAATCACCACACCACATCACCACCAAAATAAATTTTAAAACATTTCATCACCCTAAAAAGAAACGCAGTACCCACGACCAGTGACTCTGCATTCCCCTACCCTCCATCCTCCATCTCTTGGCAACCATCAGCCTACTTTCTATCTCTATATATTTGCCTTTTGGGGATATTCCACATAAACGCAATCACATGATATGTGGTCTTTTGTGACTGGCTTCCGTCATTTAGCAGAATGCGTTCAAGGTAACCCCGTGTTGTAGCGCGTGTCAGCACTCCACTCCTTTTATTGCTGAATAAGATTCCATTGTATGGATGGATGGACAACATTTTACTTACCCATTCACCAGTTGGTGGACATTTGAGTCGTTTTTACTTAGTGGCTATTATCAATAATGCTGCTATAAACATCTGTGTACAAGTTTTCAGGAAGGTGGAAGTTTTCATTTCTCTTGGGTATACACCGGAGAGTGGAATTTCTGAGTCATATGGTAACTGTGTATTTTACCTTTTGAGGAACCACTAGATTGTTTTCCAAAAGGGATAGACCATTTT
>NW_012150108.1:485106-498081 GCF_000956105.1 Propithecus coquereli | reverse complement strand
TCCTATCTCTGGTCCTTCATTGTCCCCTGAGACTAGCCATAGAAATGAGAATCCCTCTTCCCCGAGGCAGGTCATACAAACCAGAACCCCTTTTCCCCAATGCCAGGCAAAAAGCCTAAAAATATTCCCCTTTCTTTAACATTTCTATGTAAAAACTTCCCATAAAGAAATTATCCAGCCTACCTTGATTGTAGGCCATAAGACCCCCATTCCAGCTAGGGTCCTGCCTCATATCCAGAAGGAAGGAAGGCTGTGTGGAGAGGACAAGAAGAAGCCAAACAGACAGGCCTTGCTGGGTTTCCCCACTTAGTCTATTAGCACTAGACCCAACCCTTCTTGTCCAATCATGTTTCTACACAGCTGTCCACACTTTGCTGAACCCATGAATAAAAATGAAGTTTCCTTTGTATCTTTGGGTCTTCATTCTGAAGGCTCCTATGTCACATAAAACTATGATCAAATAAATTTCTATGCCTTTTCTCCTATTTATCTGCCTTTTGCCAGTGATTTTCAGTAAAGCTTCAGAGAGTGATAGGGAAGTTTTCCCTTCGCCCCTATTAATACATCCTAAACCAAAAGGTTTATAGTTTTAGCTCTTACGTTTAAGTCAATGATCTTTCTCGATTTTTATGTATGATGAGAAGTGACTAAACTCATCTTTCCTACATGTGGATATCCAATTAGGCCAGCACCTTTTGTTGGAAAGACTATCCTTTCCCCACATTGAATTGCTTTGATACATTTGTCAAAAATCCATTGACCAAAAATACAAAAGTTTGTCTCTAGAATCTCAATTCTGTTTGATTGGCCTATATGTCTACCTTTCTGCCAGGACCACACTGTCTTGATTAATGTAGTTATGATAATGTGAAATATATATGTGGTCTTCAACCCTGTTTCCTAGGATACAACTCCTAAAATTCTTAGAATCGCCAAAGTGATGTCTTTTTGTATGTTAATGGGTTGACTGATGGCTAGGGGCCCTTAGGTAGCTTCAGGATGGGGGCTGGTCCCAGAAAGACCAAGGCAGGATTAGAGAGCTGGAGCCTGGGTTGTACCAGCCCTTCCCACTCCAGGACATAGGAGGGAGGGAAAGGGAGCAGGTGTTTTAGGTGGTGGGAACAATGGGAAGAAGCCGCCCCAAGGTGGACATGAGCCTCTGCAACCTAGTGAGTAGAAGAGTCCAAGATGACTTAGTGTTGGAAGAGCAGGAGAAGAAATTTATGGGTGGAGACTACTAGGTTTGCGAAGCAGAGAAATTTTGGCTTGGGGTGGCGAGACGCCACTAAGGTATTGAAGCACTAAGTGTGGGGGCGGCTGGACTGGGCAGAAGCAAGCATCGGGGAAGACAGCTCTCCCAGCACCTTTCACAGTGCTCTGATGGGAAGGCAATGTAGCATGGGGTTTGTTGTTATTCTAGAACATTGTTGCCCAGTTCCATGGACCATGCCTATTCTGTCAGTGAGGGGTGGGGCATCAGGGAGGCCAAGGACAGCTCAGCCCTGGGGGTCTATCTGTCTCAATCAACTGCCCAGCATGCCCCATCCCTCAATCTCCTCCAAACTGACGCTGGCCTTCACCAATGACATTTGGAGATGACACCATAAGCCTGGCCCACACTCTAGTCTCCCAGCATTCTCTACAGTATCCTGGACCTTGACAATGCACAGAGTTTGTTGGAGGGGGCATTTTGTGTAGGAAGTACAGCATACTGTTTTCTGGGGGCTGGAAAGGTATGCATTGTCTTCTTTGCTGTTCCTCCCCTGGTGGCACAGCTCTCAATAGTGAGAATGTGGGCTGGGTGGCTGATGGCTTCACACCCCGTCTCTCTAACTGGGCATTTCCAACTGAGACTCTGCACCCAAGGAACCAGGATGCCTCCAGACCACAGGAGAATGAATTCTCCATTCTCTTTCCTACTTCTTCTTAGCCCAGGGCAGTTCAAACCCAGCCTCCCTCAGGAAGCCTTCCCTGATAGCTCCACCTAACTGAAACACTTATTTTCTTTGTACACATGTTCAGTGCTAAGGGATTGTCAATTCAGCAAATCAGCACCCGTGGTCTTACGCAGGTCTTCAGCGGACCTGGAGAAGCATGTGTGAAACGAATGCCTTGTCTTCTAGGGAGGTTACAGACCTCCTGAGGACGGGGAGCGACTGCAATTCTTCATTGTGCCACGTCTCACATATGCTAATGATTAAGAAATTTGACCATGTAGAAATTTGCTTTGGTTGGCCTTTGTGATAACAAGAGAATCTCTTACTTAACACTAGAGCCTCCCTTTTCCATTCTAGGCAGTTCAAAAGAAAATACTCAGTACAACCATTTCATGACTGCTAAGTTGCTCAGTTCAATTAGTGGTGAGATTGTTTTTCACACTGTTCATCTTCATTTCATGTGGAAATACAATTGTTTTGTGGTTTGATTTAAAAGCAAAAACCTTTGTAGTATAGTTTGAAGCAGGAACCCTGGTTTTATCCTGCAGCTCTTGGCTTATACAATTCAATTAAAAATATACCCATCTGCTAGAGACCTAGACTAGTTCTCTCACATAGAGGTACACAGAATATTTTTGTTAAATGTGTACTTTATTGAATGTTTCATCTATGATGGTCAGAAAGAATAAACTAGTTCTTCACGATTTACGATGCTAACTACATTTGATGGCTTTCTTTGTTATGAATCTTCTTACGCTGTTTAAGTGCTGAACTTTGGGGGAAAGCTTTCCCACATTCATTACATTTACAAGGTTTTTCTCCAGTATGGAGTCTCTGATGTTCGACAAGGCCTGAGCTGTGCCAGAAGGCTTTCCCACATTTCTTACAGTGATAGGGTTTTTCTCCAGTATGAACTCCCTGATGTCCAATAAGGGTTGAGCTCTTCATAAAGGCCTTCCCACAGTCATTGCACGGAAAGGGTTTATTTCTACCATTAGTTTTCTGATGTTTAGTAAAGGATGAGCGATACCTGAAAGATTTACCAAATTTACTACAATGATAGGGTCTCCCTCCTCTATGAATTCTTTGATGACTTATATGAGTTGAACTCTTCCTAAAGGCTTTTCCACATTCATTGCATTGATATGGTTTCCAACCAGTATGGATTTTCTGATGTTCCAATACATTTGAGTTACCCCTGAAAGCTTTCCCACATTCATTACATTTAAAAGGCTTCTCTCCACTATGCATATTCTTTCATGACAAGTAAGGGCTGCATTCTGGGCAAAGGCTTTCCCACAGTTGTTACATTTGTAGGGTTTCTGACCAGTGTGAATCCTCCGATGGCTTAAAAGGATAGAGTTCTTCCTGAAAGCTTTTCCACATTCACTGCATATATGAGGTTTCTCTCCAGAATGAATCCTCTGATGATTAATAAATGTCGAGTGCTTCTTGAGGAATTTCCCACATTCAATACATCTGTAAGGTTGCTTACCTACATGAATTTTATGATGATTTAAAAGGGATGAACTGCTCATAAAAGCTATCCCATATTCTTTACATTTATGTGATTTCTCAACACTGATTTCTCCGGTGGCTTACAAAGGAGGAGTTATATTTGAAGACTTTCCCACATTCCTCACATTTATAGAGCTTCTTCTCTGTGGAGTTTCTGCCCTCCCAGTGCAGGTCTCTTTCCATCATGACATTTTTTGTTCCTTCTCCCAGAGCAGATCCTTCAGAAGTATTTTGCTTTAGGGCTGACATCTTTGTTTCAAACCAGTACTCCTTGACTGAAAGAAAATTTTAAAAATTCAAATGTTCTCTATGTTGAAATACTAAAAATGAGAGTTGCACAAGGACCTGGATAATGTTCTAGTCTATATAACTAAGGGTTATGTAAAATTATTAATGTGTCCCACTTGCGATCCTTGCTAACTTAGATGGCAAGACTGGAGATATAAAACACACGCAGGATTCCAAATAAATGAAAGGAACTTATACTGTAAACATTGTATTTAAGGAACGTAATGAGCACCTAAGAAGTTGGTAAGTTAGGCAGGTAACACAGGAACAAGCCAAAAATGAAAAAAGAAAAATGACAATGTGAAAATAAACACAAATTTAGGGAAAAACACCCAAAGCAAATCATGGTTCCTACTAGAGCAGATTCCTGCAGGCAGTACATCTGAGAACATTATGATGTCCCCAAGAACTTAAGAATAACATTTCTTAACTAAGGAAATAAAAGATCTCTACATGGAGAACTACAAAACCCTGAAGAAGGAAATAGCAGAGGATGCAAACAAATGGAAAATCATACCGTGCTGATGGATCAGCAGAATCAACATTGTTAAAATGTCTATACTACCCAAAGTGATCTACAGATTCAGTGCAATCCCTATTAAAATACCAACATCATTTTTCACAGATCTAGAAAAAATAATTCTATCTTTCATATGGAACTAGAGAAGACCCCGTATAGCCAAAACGACTTTACGCAAAAAGAACAAATTGGGAGGCATCAATTTACCAGACTTCAAGCTATACTTCAAGGCTACAACCACCAAAACAGCAAGGTACAAGCACAAAAATAGAGATACAGACCAATGGAGCAGGACTGAGAACCCAGACATAAAATCCCCCTCATATAGCCATCTGATCTTTGACAAAGCAGTCAAAAACATACCCTGGGGAAAAGAATCCCTAGTCAATAAATGATACTGGGAAAAATGGATAGCCACATATAGAAGATGGAAACAGGATCCACACTTCTCACCTCTGACAAAAATCAACTCACAGTAGATAACAGACTTAAACCTAACGCATGAAACTGTAAGAACTCTAGAAGAAAATGTTGGAAAAACCCATAGACATCAGCCTAGGCAAAGAATTTATGAAGAAGACCCCAAAAGCAATCACAGCAACAACAAAAATAAATAAAGGGGACTTGATTGAATTAAAAAGCTTCTGCACAGCCAAAGAAACTATCATTAAAGTGAATAGACAACCTACAGAATGGGAGAAAATATTGGCATGCCACACATCCAACAAAAGGCTAATAACAAGAATCTATATAGAACTCAGGAAAATCAGCAAGAAAAAAATCAAACAACCCTATTAATAAGTGGGAAAAGGACATGAACAGAAACTTTTCAAAAGAACATAGACTTATGGCCAAGAAACATACGAAAAACGCTCAACATCTCTAATCATCAGGGAAATGCAAATCAAAACCACAATGAGATATCACTTAACTCCAGTGAGAATGGCTTTTATCAAAAATTCCCAAAACAACAAATGTTGGCATTGATGTGGAGAGACAGGGACACTCATACACTGCTAGTGGGACTGCAAACTAGTACAACCTCTGTGGAAAGTAATTTGGAGATACCTCAAAGAGCTAAAAGTAGAATTACCATTTGATCCAGCAATCCCATTACTGGGCATCTACCCAGAAGAAAAAAAGACATTCTACAAAAAAGACATCTGCACTCAATTGTTTACAGCAGCACAATTCACAACTACAACGATGTGGAAACAACCCAAGTGCCCATCAATACATGAGTGGATTAATAAAATGTGGTATATGTATATCATGGAGTTCTACTCAGCCACAAAAAACAATGGTGATATAGCACCGCTTGTATTATCCTGGAAGGAGCTGGAACCCATTCCACTATGCGAAGTATCACAAGAATGGAAAAACTAGTACCACATGTACTCACCATGCACATATAAGTAGTAACATTCACCAGTGTCAGGCAGGTGGGAAGGGGAAGGAGGGGATGGGCACAGTCACATCTAATGGGTGTGGTGCACACTGTCTGGGGGATGGACACACTTATAGCTCTGACTCAGGTGGGGCAAAGGCAATAAATGTAACCTAAATGTTTGTACCCCCATAATATTCTGAAATTCAAAAAAAAAGATTCAAAAGACAGAAAACAGTGACACTAAAACACACATCCAAATGCTCTTCTTTGTAAAAAATTAAATGGTGTTAATGGGGGGGAAGACAAATAAAGTAAAGAAGCAGGGAAAAGTAACCAAAGATACAGAGGATATTATAAAAAGAGTCATAAAAGGTTACTTTAACACTATGCAAATAAATTTGAAAACTTGAATTACTGAAAACTTTTCAGAAAATTGTAAATTATCAAAACTATTTCCTACAGAGAGAGAAAATCTACTCGGGCAGTTACTATGTAAGAGAAAATACTGTCAAAGAACTACCCCAATTCCTTCCCTCTGCTTCCCACCATAATAAACAAGTACAAACAAAGCACCCAAATCTTTAGGGAACAGCTCTCACGTGAGTTAAACTATACTAAAAGATAAAAATAGGAAAGATCCAAAATTTGTTTATAGAAGTATTACAAAATTAAAATCAAAACGCAATGTAAATGGACAGAAGAAAAAGAAAATGTAAACATATTCTTTTTAAGTATCAGCATAAAAATTTAAATAAAAGATTAGCAGAAACAATCACCTACTGGCATATTAAAAGAAGAATGTAATATGTCATGGCCAAGTGGGGTTCTACTAAGAATGCAAAGTCATTAAAATAATTGAGAATAAAATCTACCATAGTAATAAATCAAAACAGAAAAGACAGATATTTCCATATATGGTGAAAAGACATTTAATAAAATTTAGCATCCATGCTTGATTTAAAAAAGCAAAGATTTCTTAACAAAAATATATATGTATCCCAACCTAATAGCCAGTTCAATTACAGAACCCCTAGACACAATCCCATTAAAGACACAAAAAGACAAGCATATCCATCATTATCTTTGCTAATATTTTAAAAAGTCAATATAAAACAAATTTTTTAAAAATCTGTGATATGTGCCATATAATTTCATGAATGTATACAGAACCCACATTGATAATAAGAAAGACCAATAATCCAACAATTAAATGGGTAAAGGACAGGAAGAGGCAGTTCTCAGAAAAAGAAATACAGGGATTCCTGAAAATGTTAAAACATGTTCAACCACACTCCTGATAAGAGAAATGCAAATTTAAATTACAATAAAAGTAAATATTTTCACCTCTGAGATTGGCAAGGATTGATAAATATAAGACATTTATTTCTTTCAGCAGGATTTTAGAAAAAAAAAAAACATAAGACACTGTTGGTAAGTTGTGATCAGGCTGGCACTCACACTCTGTCAGTAGAAGTATAGATGTGTATAATCCCTATGAATGGTGGAAATATCCACCAAACTTGAAAATATACTTACCCTTTAACCTAGTAATTCTTCTTCTAGGAATTTGTTTTATAGATTTACTTGTACACTATACATTTACTTGTATAGAGAACTGATGTGTAGGCAGATAATCACTGCAACACTGTTCATACTTATGATGTCACCAAAGAGAACTGATTACATAAATTATAGAACATCCACAAAATGGAACACTATACAGGCATTATAAAGGAAAAGAGCAATTCTAAATCATATAACTACGTGAAATGTAGTTATAATGATAGTAGTATAATGAAATGTAGTTATAATGATATGAATGTAGTTATAATGATTTCCAAGAGGTAAGTGCCGAAGTAAGATGCAGAATAGTGTGCTACCACGTGCTTTAAAAAACACAATGTATATTCTCACAAAGTATACATCGTGTCTGGAAATCTCCACAAGAAACATACAAAAGATGCCTCTGGGGAGGAGAACTAGGTGATTAGGAAGGTATGTGAAGGAGACTACATATTACTTGAACCATCTGAATTTTGTACTAGCCGTTTCTTAAAACAAATAGAGGGGAATACACAGACACACACAGACACACACAAAGACAAGAAAAAAATCATAGAACACTGAATAGTTGTGAAGTCTTTGCAGAAAGACTTACTAGTCCTCTAAATTGATGAAAGAAATACGAGAGGAAACACTGCTTGTTTTTATTACATCTAAGTTCTAAACATCCTATTGCAAATAACAACCAAAATTAAAACAAAGAATAAGGAAGACTTAGTTACTACTGTTTCTATATAAAGAACCTACACAAGAATTTGGGCAGAAGATGTTAAATATAGCGAGAATAAAAGGAATTATTTCAAAAGCATCCTCCCCCGCCCCTGGCAAACACCTAGGTTAAGCGAGATTATGTACGACTGATATTTTACACGAAACACAGTTATAAAAGATCCCCTGAAAATGATATAGAGTAAATGACAATTAGAGTTTTAGAAGAATGGATCCTGGCAGGATAAATATTTTAGGTGAGAAAAGTTGACATACAGAAAACAGATGCAAAGTATACACAGATAAAAAATGAGAGCCAAGAGCTAAGGATAGTTGAGAAGAAAAATAAGATCCATGAGAAAAGGGAAGAAAATGCTTCCCCATCAGTTAGCAACTGTCTGAGAGTTAGGAACCTCTGTTTACGTGTGGAATCTGCCACTGCCACTAGCAAGTGGAATATAGTCGCTCAGCAAGCGCGCCAGCAGGGAGGAACTGAGAATGCACAGGAAGTGAGAGAAGCAAAGGACAGCCTGACGAATGCCTGAAAGCAGAGAGGGGAAATCGCAGTAAAATTCTGAGGATTGAGAGGGGCTGGGGAGAAACCACAGGCCTGAGGCCCTCGGGAAGAAAGCAGCTCTCCACAGGAGTGCGAAGACTGCGGAGGAAATGGCAAGGCACTTGACAAGAGGATAATATCAAAAATAGAGGAAACAGCATCGATGGGCCAGCGCAGTGGCTCACGCCTGTAATCCTAGCTCTCTGGGAGGCCGAGGCGGGCGGATCGTTTGAGCTCAGGAGTTCGAAACCAGCCTGAGCAAGAGCGAGACCCCGTCTCTACTAAAAATAGAAAGAAATTAATTGGACAACTAAAAATATATAGAAAAAATTAGCCGGGCATGGTGGCACATGCCTGTAGTCCCAGCTACTCGGGAGGCTGAGGCAGGAGGATCGCTTGAGCCCAGGAGTTTGAGGTTGCTGTGAGCGAGGATGACGCCACGGCACTCTAGCCCGGGCAAAACAGTGAGACTCTGTCTCAAAAAAAAAAAAAAAAATAGCATCCGATGCCCAGTCCTTCTGCAGACAGGGGTGCAAGATGAGCTTTCCTCCAGGAGCCCCCCCTCACTGTCCAGTGTGCTGAGCTGCCGCTGGAATGGTTCCCGCCCCACTCACCTGCAAGAGGCCCCACTGGGACCTCTCAGGCCTCCATCCACGGCTGTGCCCCTTGTTCCAACTGAGCAATTAGTTTCGGTTTGGAAGACAGAAGCCCTGTTCATAGAGAGAAAAGAAACATGACTGTGGTTCTGAACTCGAGGGATCATCCCAGACCTCCGTGTCAACTTGAGGGTCTACAAGGACCATGAACAGGTCAAGGAAGCCTAGAGGGTGGTATCAAGGATGCCCAGCTCATGCAGTAACACAGATGGAGGAGGGAAAGTCAATTAGAAAACTGGGCCCTCCCTGAGGATGAAACTCCTATTTTTGGAGGCAGGTGAATCCTGACATGGAAATGTCAGAGAACTGGGCTACCCGCACAACAAAGCTGCCCATCTTAAACCTTGTGTGGCTCGGACCTTCCTAAGGGCCTCTGAGCCCATGCTTTAAAAAGAAATCATTCACGATTTTTCCATACCCTGAACCATTTACCTTGTGAAAACACAAAGTGGCCGAGCAGAGCAATTCTGAGTCAAGGAGAAAGACATGCTTCCCGCAGACACCAGATTCCCAGTTCTCCAGCCTCGCATCCCTGTGCAGGGCCCGCTGAGCAGCATCCAGGTGCCTCCACTCAATCTGGGTCAAGGCCACAGCCACATCCCCAAATGTCAGTGGTCCCTGCAAAACCAGATCCAAATCTGCTCATCCAGGAACCATCGTTTGCACCCTCCCCCCGGAGGGAGGGAGCCAGGACCGCTCCATGGCAGAAGGAAAGCAAGACGTTCAAGGCCAACTTCTCACAGTTCTGATGGTCGCAGGAATGACGACAAAAGCCAAGAAGCTGGAAAACCAGAGAATGAGGGGAGGCTGTGACCCCTCACTTGAGCAACACTGCCCTCCTTGGACTCTTCCAACGTGGAGTTTGCTCACCCCGCCCTTCACCAGTCTTTGCTCATGTCGCCTCCTCAGAGAGGTCTTCTCTGTTCTCCCCCATCCTCCACCACTCGCGTGACCCGCTTCGTGTTTCTTCACAGGATTTCTCACCACCTGGCAGGATCGTATCCTCTCTAATGTGAGCTCCAGGAGGGCTCGACAGCTCGGGTCATTGCTGCCTCCTGGCCTAAAACACTACCTGACATTTAGAAGTATCCAGGATTTGTTCCATCAACAAATGAATAGAAACTGTGAAAAGACATGGAAAGTGATATTGATTTATCCTAGAATTTAGGGAGAGTATGGTCTGACTCTGGGGCAGAATACTAAAAAATAAAAACAATTTAATTGCTTTTCATAACAGTAACGACTTAATATGTACCAGGCGCAGTGCTAAACCCTAAGCACACATCATCTCTCTGAGTTTCCACACAGCTGTATACAAGTATTATTTTGTCTAATTTGTTGTTAAGGATTCTAAGGTTCAGAGAGTTGGAAGAATTTGCTCAAGGTCGCAGGGCTGGTTGAAGGTACAGTGTAAGAGGCAGCTATAAAAAGTGGTAATGAAACTGGAACAAATTTGAAGAAATGGCTATAAGATATTAAAATGAAAAATTGGGTAAGCCTAAAAAATACATCTGCAAAGATGTTTCAAATGAAATAATTTGATTTGTTAGAGCGGGTGGAAATGTGGATGATCTTTAATTTTTAAATGTTCTTTGTTACCCTTGTGTAATAAACGTACAAATATTTATCATTTCCTTTCAAAATGCTGATTACTTCCTGTAAACTTCTCAAAAAACTTCAAAACCCAGTTTTCTCTAGGATAAAGGCCAACTCCAGCCTGGCATTCTAAACTATTAATGTTTCCAACTTTCTCGAGCCAGTTTGTTCAGGGTTGGGCCAGAATGACTTCACTCACGCTGCAGCACCTTCCCCTAGTTCCCCATCCCCTGCAATTATGCAAATTTTATTTATTCTTCAGGAAGAACTAAAACGGCCCCACCTCACCCCGAAGGTCAAGAGAGCACTGCCATCCCTGCCATGTGTATCATTCACCGACTCTGTAGCCCATGTCTGTATACGTTAAATGTGTCCACTTTTCATCATCTGCGAGTTTGCAAAGTGTTTTTCAGTTTCTAGCAGAAAGCGTAAGTGGCGCAATCTATTTGGTGCGTGACTATGCAATGGGTGAAGAAGGAACCGAAGGGATGACAGCGGGGAGAGAGGTGGCTTGGTCCGGCGGCTTGGTCCATACACAGGGTAGAGCATCTTCTGGGCAAGAGGCATAAACCCCAGCTCTCTTTGAAACGCCTGTTGATACCTCAGAAAACGGAAAAATCAGCCTTGCCTGGCCCCGGGCTCTCCTGGCCATCTGCCTCCTGAACCGTTCTCCCAGGCAACGGCAGAGAATTCTGCGAAAGCCGATCTGGGAAAGAAAGGAACCGCGAGGACGTCCCTCCACGCCCTACACTACAAACTAGAACGTGCCCTCTGGACGAGTCCGCCGCCGTCCTGCTCCCTACTAAGATCGGCAGACAGGTCAAGGCCGGTACGCGTAGAAGGAAACGGCCCGGAACGCGACCCCGGCGCTCCCGGCCCAGCACCTCAGCCAACGCGGGCGGACCGTCTCGCCGGGGGCTCCATCTCCTGCCTGGGCACGAGCCGCACGCTCTCGGGGACGCCTGGACTCAGACGGTCGCTCCGCACTGCGCTCCCGACCCCGCTCTCTCCTCGACCCGCCGCTGGGGAAGGGCGGGAGCAGCGCCAGGGCCAAGGCCTTAGGGGCCCAGCCCGCCAGCGGCCGCTCCCGCACCGAGCCGGGCCGGCGGAGCTGCGCAGCCGCACGCACACAGAGCCGGCTACCCGCTACGCCCGGCCGGCGGCGCTCGCCCACGCGGACACGGGTAGGGCCGGAAGCGGAAGTGGCCGCGGAGGCCTCTGGGAAGTGTAGTCTAGAGCCCGGGGATCTGAGTCCTCCGCGAGCTCTGGCGTCGCCTGGGGAGCTTGGAAAAGTGAAGCCCAGCGCCAGAGATTCTGCGCTAGTCGTCCCGTCCTAGCATCGCGATTTTTAAAAGCTCCCAAGTGATTGTAATGTGCTGCCAAGATTGAAACCCGCCAGTAGATGCTGATGAAGATAAGAAAGGCATATTTTGTTACTTTGGATAGCTGTTTGTGATTGCTTGTTTGTTTCCAAATAATCCTATTTTGATTTCAAGCGAAGAAAATGCATGTTAGAAAAATGCGGCACCCAGAACACTAAAAGCGTTATTTTCTCACCATTTGCTGACATAGAAAATGAAACAAGATTGAATCCATTTTAACAAATGTATTATTTTCTAGAAAGAAATATCTATTTCAACTTATAAACTCCAGCAATTGGGACGCTTAGGAAGGAAAATGTATCTCTTTTGTTCAAGTAGGACGTTTCTTTTGAAAGAAAATTTCTCAGGACGGGGCATTCCTTTGCCGATTTGGCAATGATTGCTGAAAGCCCCGCTATGTGCCACTTACTGACTACACTTCAGGCGGGCTTCTTCGCATCTTCTTTTCCTCTGTGCCTCGTCTTGGTCTCATGAGCCCAGTTTCAGCAAAGAATCCCGGATTTTTAAAAAGTGCCGACTATATTCTGTCTTCCGGAAATTCACCCCAAACACAATGACGTAGGTAGGTGGAAAGTAAAAGAATGGAAAAAGATATATTATGCAAATTACATGATAAAAGAATCAACCCATTAGGAAGAAATAGTGGTCACAAATGGGTATACATCTGTCAACCTAAATGAAAGGACACTACAGAAAATTATTTCTAAATATGTTGGGTCTACTTGGGAATAAAAATAAGGATTATAATCTGGAATACATGAAATGACAAGCTACCAGTATATTCTATGAGGGAAGAGTAATGGGAGCTTTTATTAGCAAAAAAAGAGATTTACATAAGCTACTTAGAAACAGAGTTCATTG
>NW_012150108.1:471112-483876 GCF_000956105.1 Propithecus coquereli | reverse complement strand
ATTCTTTCCATGACACGTGTCGCCTTATAACACGCTATGCCATTTTTTAGTAGCCAGACGCTCAACGAGCTGTGCCATTTATTTTAGTTATGGATTGCTTGTTTCCTCCACTAGAATGCGACACCCACGAGGGCAGTGATTTTTGTGTAAGCGTCTTTAACAGCTCCTGATACACAGCTGCCTCTCAAATAATATTTGTTAAACGAACGAACTTCAGAGGTGAGATGGAAGACGCCGAATGGTAAATATTTATTTCAGAATAGTTGTAAAGGTAAGGACAAATTATGGGTGGTATTTACGTCCTTTTCCCCCAGTAGCACTTTAACAGGTATTCCTAAAATAATTCTTATGCGTTTGTGACAAAAAACCAGGATAACTTGAATGAAGTGCCGGCGGCCAGATCCCCTCTCGGCGCCGCGCCCCGGGACAGCCGTGGACCGGCGCCGGAAGTGGGCGCCGCCCGCGCGCGGCTCTCTGGGACTTGTAGTTCGGGCCCGCCGCGCAGGAGCGGTCCGTACCCGAGCCCGGCGCCGCCAGGTCTGCGAGTGCACGTGGGAGGTGAGACGCGCCCGGTTGCCCGCGCCGCCGGCGGAGGCGTCCCGGGGTCGGGACGTGGGTGTGGCGCGGGGGCGGCGCTGGGCCGCCGAGCCCCGGCAGGCGGGCGGGGCGGCCGTGGGACCCGCGGAGGCGCGGCCCGCGGCCGCACGTGAGTCCCGCGCCGCGTTCCCGAGCTGCTGCGTGCACCCGGCCCGCCAGCGGCCACACGGAGGCAGGCGGCTCCGAACCCCCCTCTCCGGCCTGGCGGTGCTCCGGCCCGGGCCGGCCTGGGGGCGTCTGGTTGGCCGCAGGGGCCTTTTCCAAGCAGGTTTCCGGAGGGCGTGAGGTGGCGGAGCGGGGCTCCCGTGAGGGACCGAGGCTTCTGCGCAGCGGCTCTGCCCTCGCTGAAAAGAGGTTGCGCCCGATGCCCCGCACCCCAGCGGGCTCTGAGAATGAGGTCGGGGACGGCGTCTTGGGCGACCGCGACCCATCCCGAGAGGCGCCACAAGTAACCCGAGAGCTCCTACTCTAACTGGAACTCGAGGGCAGAAATCGAAAGGTCTGCGAAACGGGCACATCTTGGCGCTGCTGGCGGCTGTGGAATTGACTTGACGTTGCGTGTTTGGGGGGAGGCTTGGCCTGTTTGATGCGGAGCCCCGTGGAGAGAGACGAGGGAGGTGGCAGGAAAAGCGCCCCAGGAGAGGAGGGTTGGCCGAAGAGGGCCGGGAGCGAGCGCGGAGAGACTCCCTGCAGCCTGGCCGGGCTGGCTCGTGTGTGGCCCGCACGGTGGGCTTGGCGCTCGTGGCCCTTCCTGGTTCCCTAACTCTGCCTCTCCGGGAGTCTGCCCCTCCCTGAGGGGGAAAATGACCAGGGTCCTGGCGAATTGGGGTTTCTTTTTCCCTAAAATGCCGTCTCTGAGATGTCTCTGTGCTGTGTTGTTTCTCTGTTGTCAGACGCCGTGTGAGACATGCAGTATAGATAGCTGCGGGTATGGGGACACGGGGGTACTCGGCATAGAGCTAGCAGGTGATGTCAGCAGGCTCCACACAGGTAGTGCTTTCTCTGTCTTACCTGCCTCTGTGAGTTTGGTCCGCTCCTCACAGCGTTGGGCTGTGCTCTTTTGTAGAATCCCCAGCATCTTCGCCTGGTCCTCTCAGAGCCTGCCTTTTCCTGCCAGACACTTCACTGCCTTCGAAAGTCACTCAAAGCTATTCCGTGCTCAGCCCGGTGCTAAGAGGTCTACACTATGGTGCTTTCCTTCAAGGAGTTTGCCGTTTTGATGAGCAGATTACCTGTATGCAAAAAGTATGCATATTAATAGTGATCATTTATTAACCATGGAAGAGTTAAAAACATGAGAAAATTTGTTAAATGGCAGCTCAGTAGTTACGAAATTACTCCTAGAAATGCTCCTCGACCAGGCTGTGCATCAGAATTATCTGTGGTGCTAAAAATTAAGATTCCTAGGCCTTTCCTCCACACTTACTGAGAGTTTCACTCCGTTTTTATCCAGTTGGTCTTTGTACAGCCAAAGAGTTCTTGCATCTATTGTGAAATATCTCGCTACATACTTGATATAAGTGTCTCTAAGGTAGATAAAATGCGTTATTCATCTTTTATGCTCTGGTTGCTTTGTTCCCTCTCACCAACAAGTCCACGTATTTAATTGGTACAATAAATCTTATGTTACCAAGTAGCACTTTTTAAAAATTATTTCTCATTTGTCTCCATAAAACCATTGGTAGAAAGGTACCCCAGGATTGGCACTGGGGGTGTTTGAGAGGGCAGGACATACACAGGAGATCCTCTGCCCAGTCCTGGCTTTGGTGGAGAGGGGACTCTGCGGGAGCTGAGGGCAAGCGCCTCGTCCTCTGAGGTAGGAGCAGCAGAGGCAGAAGTAAACCCCCTGTCTGCTAACTCCACACTGTTCTTCCTCCGCAACTAAACAGGTCATCACATCAGGAGCTATTTGAATAAAGTATCAGGCTGGATTTGAAGGGAAATGGCATTAAGGGAAAAGGCCATTGTTTTGCTTTGCAAATACAGCCCTCACATACGTAGAAAGAAACCATGAGGTCTTATAAAAATCTGTTCAGAGGACAGTAAGCTGTTTCAAGGTACTGAGAGCATGGCGTCTGTCTGCCTTGAAAAGTAATTGAGGACTTCAGGGGAGATTAACATGAGTGAGACCCTGTGATCAATATATTTTCCTTCCTTTTCTTCTGCCTGTCCCCTACTGATTATTTTATCAACTGCTGCTGCGTTTGGGAATTGCTAGTACAGTAAAATTTAGGATTCTGATACATGTTACATAATAACTTTGAATTTAAAGAAAGGACCTCATGAATCCTTAATGCCTGTTTTCTATGTACCAGACATTGTCCTGGAGTCTGTTGAAAGGCAGGAGTCCCAGTTTAACCTCAGCCTCCCTTTGTGACCTTGGGTAAGTCACTTCACTGTTATCTGTAAATTGAAGATGTTAGGTTTTCTTTTAGTTGTATCATTATTCGTTTAAATGGCATGTGAATTTATAAATACTTAACATTTAGATTCTGAGTCAGTTGTGCTAGTTGCTTGGGATTTAAAGATTAGTTGATAGTGGCCCCGCCCTTCATAATCTTACAGCCAACTTGGGAGACAGGCTTAATAGCTGCAGTAGGGGAATGTGGAAACCGCTGTGAGGCGGAGGCACCCAGCTCACCCTCATGCTTCAGAAAGGGGCTGTTGATTGTCCTGACACTGCAAGGAGTTCCAGAATGGATGAGAGAACGCCAGGTCAGGGTGACGCAACGTGAGAAGGGCTGTGCTAGACCTGAGTGTGACGTGTTTGGATGACTGGATCCCTCATCTGCCTCCTACATAAGTAAATGTGGGAGATACAGCAGGGATGGGCTCTGGAAAGAAGCGGAAGGCCACATGATGACAAGTGTCTAGTCTTAAGGAGTTTGACATTGGTCCAGTGGAAAGAAGAAACCACTGATCCACTGACCTTCCTCCTTGGTTGGCCTTCAAGACACGCAGTCCACTTTCCGCTCTGTGAGCAGGAGCTCAGCCGTGGGGTGACTCATTAGCTCTGCGGACACCTGGGAGACTGTTCATTTTTGAGTCCCTCAGTCCCAGCTCTCTGTCTTACTTTAACAGGAGCACTGTTCTCTTTCCCCTTCTCCCTTCTCCTGCCACAAAGACCCCTCTCGTTTGGTCCACTCGTCATTTTTACCTGCCACAGAGTTAGTAGCCCACCATCACATCCCTTCCATTCCCGGCATGGAATTCTCCCCCACTTTATCTGCAGGATCTTAAAAAATTAATAACTCTGATCTAGGGGTTGGAAGATGACAAAATTTGTACTTACGAAGAATTGGTAAGGAGTTATTGCGGTCTAGGTAAAAAAATAAAATGAGGGCCTAAGACAGTGGCAGTGGAAATGGAAAAGAGATAACGTTGGAGGGAAATTTAGGAGGCAGAATTGACAAGATCTGAAATGGTGTGAATATTGTGGCGGTAGAGAAGGAGGCTTGGACAATCCAGATGACTGAGTAGAAGGTGGATAAAAAAATAAAGGGAGGAAAGATAATTGATGGGCTTGAGTCTCAGAAGAGAGAGGAAGGGATGGATCTAGAATGCGCAGGGAGAGAGTAGCCTTGAACAGAAGGGATCCTTTTTTCCCCGCACTCGGGAAGAAACGCTCTGGTGGAGAAGGGCGGCCAGTCCACTCGCTCGATCTTCTGGGGCCGCGCTTTGCTGATGGGTGTGGTGCCGAGGCTGTCAGCTGCCTCCACTGCTTCTTTGTCCCACCCTTGCTCGGGGCTTGCGGGCTTCTCTTTCATGGCGGAGTGGAAAGCAGTGACCTCCAAAGGAGAGCTTGGGAGAGAGCTCCCGCTTTCCTCATCCTCACCTTCTCCGCTGGCGACTAGTTGGGGAAGTCATGTCCCTCCGCAGGGCAGGCCTGAGGAGGAAGGAAGTGGGGCCCCTTCAGCCTCAGGGTGAGGCTGGCTTAGCGATCCAGTTGACAAGACAGCCTTCATTGTCTTTTATATATTCTGTCACTCTGCTTCTCAAAGTGTGGCACGGGCCAGCCCATGCACCATGCAGACACAGGACAGAAATTGAGACTGTTTGTTTGGAAAACAAAAACCTGGTTCTTCACCACATGTAGCTTGAGAAGTACTGTTCCACCAGACGGAACCCCGGAGGGAACCAGATTCCCTGAAGTTAACTGAGTACATATTTGGACTGCTTTTATGTGCCTGGCCCACTTGGGGCTTTGGGGATGCAATAGGGGACGAATCAGACAGCCTCTCTGTTCCCAGGGAACTTAGGTCTCAGTGGGGAGAAACGGACAGTAAATAAGAGAGCAAATGAATAAACAAGAAAACAAGGTGAGGCATAAGTAGTGGGAAGAAATTAAAACCAGGAAAGTGACAGTTACCGGGTGCTACTGTGGATTAGATGGTAAAGGAAATGCTTTTCTCAGGAGGCAACAGTTGGGCTGAGGCCTGAAGGATAAGGAACAAGGCATGTGAAGATGTGGAAAAAGAACATTCTGCAGAGAGGGCAGCTAGTGCAAAGGCCCTAGGTTGAGAACGAGTTTGATGTGGCTCAAGGGCTTGCAGTGTTGCTGTGGACGTGTGTGATCGTAAGAGGACTGACTCAGGCCAAGGCTGGGAGGTGACAGCAGCCAGGTCTGCAGAGCCCTGCGGCCCCGGGTGAAGGTTCTGGATTTTACTTGATGCCCACTGAGAAGCCTTCGGAGGGTTCCACCCCTGAGCTGGTTTGTGTTTTGAAAGGTCACCCTGGCTGCTGTGTGGAAGACTGGCGCAGGGAGAGCGTGGAGACGGAGACCAAGTGGGAGGGGGGTGCGTGAGGTAATGACGGCAGGACCTGGGATGCGGGTGGGGAGAGGTGGGGAGATGCAGACGTGCTTTAGAGGCAGAGGAGTGGGGCGTGGTGATAGGTGGGATGTGAGGGAGAGAGAAGAGAATCAAATGACGTCTGGGATTTGGGTGGGCCGTGTGGCCGCTTGCTAAACTGGGACAACCAGGGCGAGCAGGTGGCGAAGGAGATTGCCGGGGCAAGAGTTCCGTTAAAGCCTTCTGAGCTTTAAGCACCTTTTAGACATCCCAGTGTAGCTCTTGGGTGGAAGGCTGGAGTGGGCGGTGGAGGGAATGGTTAGGGCTGGTTATAAATACTGGGCAGTGGATGGTATTTTAAGCCACAGGACTAGCTGGGATACCTAAGGAGTGTTTTCTGGTTGAGTGTATGTGTGCTATTTTTTTTTCCAGTAATATTCAACTACTGAGGTAGGAAGAAGAAAGGACATAGGATTGATACGGCTAGGGAAAACCTTGAGAAAGAAATGCGCTTTCACTAGAGAAAAAAAGAGGAAGGGTTAAAGGGTGGTGATCTTGATAAAGCAGGTGTGAGGGAAGAGAAAGAACAGAAAGAATGGGCAATATCTTTAAGGTGTAGGATACTAAGAAATGAGTATTTGAAAAGCAGAGGGGTCCAGGTAGTGAGCTGGACCTAATTATGTTTATTACAGTTGGATGAAATGAGGCAGAGATTATTGGCACTGTGGAGATTGAGGTCAGAGCATTGGGTAAATTCTCTGGAATGTTGAGGTTTTTGGGATAATGGCTGGAATAGGGTGAAAAGGACAGGTAAGCAATGACCAGGAGACGACAGTGACAAGGAAAGATTCGGTAGCTGATAGCTTGAGCTTGGACTGGTCGTGGGGAGGAGGGGAAGGATTCGGATGGGTGTAGCAAAGCAGGTGAGAAAGGAAAGATTTTCTAACAAACCTTGACTTAGCTCACTCAGAGCTCCTGAACTTCATGCTAGTCTTCTATATTTCTCTTTCCTTTTCCAGCGCTACCAACGTCACCCTCCCTCCAGGGCGTTTGTGCAGACGGTTGTCAGCTGAGGAGAAATGTGCTCAATGTCTTAGGAGCCAGTCACATTCAAGGATGTGTCTGTGGACTTCACCGAGGAGTGGGGCTGCCTTGGCCCTGCTCGGAGGAAGCTGTGCAGAGGTGTGATGTGGAAACTACAGGAACTCGGCCTCAGTGGGTAAGACGTGTGAACGTGGGCGCTTGCCCATTGGAGTCTTTGTTTCCTAGTTCCTTTTTGACACGAAAGGATGTTTCCTGACTATTCTAAGCAGCTAAAGAACTTTACTTGGTAAGAACTGGAGAATGGTATTAATAGCTTTACTGAGTTTTCCCAGGAAGCGTACCTGTTCCATCCCTTATAAGCCAGAGCTTGGGACTGATTTTGCTTTCTGCACGATCACCCAATCCCTGTGTGTTTCCCAGATGTGATCACTCAGTTGGAGTAAGATGAAGATCTTTATATAATGGAGAATGAACTCCAAAGAGTATCAGGCGTCATGGCAAGTTCCAAGCCCAGGCTAATCCATGAAAGAGAAGTCCCTCGATACATGTCCTGGGAGTTCTCTGACATCCTGTGCAGAGAGCGGGGCTTCTGGGATACTTTCTATATGTACTGTTCTACCTGGATCTATTCACTTACTCTGCCTCCTACCTCTGTAGAAGGTTCTGGTCTTCTCCATTCACGCTGACTTTCTTCTCTGCATTCTTCTCTTTTCCCACGCTGCTCCCACACTGGTCTTATATAGTCTTTGCTTAGACTTATTTTCATTGAGTATCCTCCCCCTGCCTTGCGATATCTAGTTTCCATTGTTTCTTTTCTTACATATTCAGGGATTCATCCATCTCCCCTCCTGAAAATGATCAAAACTTGTGGTGAGACAGTCATACCCTAGAAACAGATAAGGGTATAATTGATACAGTTTTTCTAAAAACACTTTGACTGCCCGAATCAAGGAGCCTTAAACATTTCAAATGTAGTATTTCATTTTTAAGTATCTATCCTAAGATACCAGTCAGTAACTCCAACTGAAAATCGTAAACAAAGATAGTCATTTCAGAATCATTTCAAATACTGAAAAATTAGTTTCTAAATGTGTCACAGGGGATTGGTCAAATTATCATGGATCATAGAAAAGAAAGATATGTAGCCATTAAAATTATGTTGATAAAGAATTTTTGATTAGATGGGGAGATGCATGTGCACCTACTTGGTCGAACCATGTGAAATTGCCATTTTGTAGTCAAAAGCAGACATTCTGCAGAAACAACTGAGAAGAGGCCATCATGGTGCCTTCGGGGTTTGTTCCCACCTCGGCCCATGCGAGGGCCCGGATTCGCTTTCCTCAGTAACCTGGCTCTCCAGCCTCCACCGTCAGCTAAGCCTGAAGGGGAGAAAGGGAAAGCGCTGCAGGGTGCAGTGGTTGTCCCTCGGTGGGGAGTCAGGCATTGCCACATTTTTTAAATAAATTTTTATTCTTTTAGAGACATGATCACAGCTCACTGCAGCCTTGAACTCCCGGGCTCAAGTGATCCTCCTGCCTCAGCCCCCCGAGGAGCTGGGACGACAGGTGTGCGCCACCTCGCCTGGCTCACTGATGGTTTGTATAGTGATGACTTCTCTTAAAATTCTTTGTCTTGTATGAAATCGTAGTTTCCTCTTTCTCCTGCCTTCTCTCTTACTCCTTTTCCCCACAGACTCACTGGCTTCTCTTTCTTCAAACTTGGCAAATCCCAGAGGGCTCATTGCCTTTCTGTCACAGTACGTACTGCTGTACATAATCACTCCTTGACCTTTTTTTAATCATCACTCTCCCCTCACTGAAAGGAGACAAGCTAAATTTCTCCTTTAGAGAAATTAAGTGCTAAGGAATGAGGTTTGCTAGGTAGGATTGAGTTTTTGTGGGCCACAAACCAGTGTAATGTGTAAAATTTTTCGTTCTCACCGTCACCGTTGCGGGCAGTGGTGCCCTGTTGGGAACGCGCGCTGTGTGTAAGGAGCCGTTACGCATTTCATGGTTTCAGCCGCCCATTTATTCTGATGACCCTAATGATAGGCAGAGCAGCAGTCACCCTATTTGAGACCGAGCCCGGCCACTCCCGCCATTAACTGCACGTAGCGGAAAGTCACCTGCCCAATCCGGACGCTCTGAACACAGCGGTGATATGGGTCAGGGACTTTACACCAACAATCACCTGCCTGACCACAACAGTAAGGATCAAGAGTTTGGCCTTCTACCCGGGAACAACAAAGAATTGAACAGCATAGGCGGAATGGGATTGGCTCTCCCCCACTTACAAAAACCCTCACGAAACCCCCTTCTGGGCCAACTCTCTTTTCGGACTCAGCCCACTCGCACCCGGGTGAATAAGCCAGCCTTGCTGCTCCCACACAGCCTGTGTGCGAGATCTGCCCTTTGGGTCGTTCACCCTTTCACCTAGTATCTCTATTTCCTGTCCTTGCATTAAACGCTATTCCCACATGTTTTCTTGGCTATGCGACATCTACACTGGAATGTCCAGCCACTTCATATTCAGTGTATTGAGAGGTTTAAAAGTTCTTTTTCTTCTTAACTTCCCTTGCTGTATTCCCACTTTTGGCAGGATTAAAATTCTTCCAGTCCCTTTATTTTTTTTTAATTTTTTTTTTGAGACAGAGTCTCACTCTGTCACCTGGGCTAGAGTGCCGTGGCATCAGCCTAGCTCACAGCAACCTCAGACTAAAGCAATCCTCTTGCCTCAGCCTCCCAAGTAGCTGGGACTACAGGCCCACACCACCACGCCTGGCTAATTTTTCTATTTTTAGTAGAGATGGGGTCTCACTCTTGCTCAGACTGGTCTCGAGCTCCTGACCCCAAGCGATCCTCCAGCCTCAGCCTCCCAGAGTGCTGAGATTACAGGCGTGAGCCACCATGCCTGGCCCAGTCCCCTAGTTTAGAAATAGGCTATTACTGCATTGTTTCTCTCTCCCCATCCTTAGTATCTGCAAATTTCTCACCAGTTCTCTTTTAACTTCTTTTAAATTTATTAACACTCTTAAGTCCCACAGATATCACCCCAAAATGGACCCATTTAATGGTCGAAGTATGGTATAAATCAGCCAGGTTGTTGCCATCATTTTTTATGCTCAAGTTAGATGTTGCAGGTAGACTTGTCTCCCTTAAATACGTCACTTACAATGTCACTCTTTGGATGAAAAGTCGAATTACCCTCAGCTGCTGGCATGGCCTCTAAATTCCCTGCCTGGCTCTCCAGGCCCTTGTGCATTGCCTTAGTGGGGGAGCGCGGTTCTCTGCCGTCCTCGTTTGCCCGCCTTTCCACCCAGGTCTGTTTTCCTGAGGTCCTCCCTCCTTCTTTGCTCCGGAAACTTTTATTATCCCATGTTTTGGTTCCTGATTAATTTTTGTGCTTTTAAGATTCTATTCGAAGTCCATTACCTGTGTGAAATCTCTGACCACCCCTTCCACTTGACCCCCTGCTTCTCAGAACTTTCCATGTATAGCTCACAGTCTCAGACCCAACTGCGTATTCTTCTGTACGTTTTTCTTTTAACCACTGGATCTGTGAGTCTCATTTATTTTCCTTGTTTCCAGCCAGGTTCCTGGAGGGAAAGCGGTATGTCTAATACTTCCAGTGCTGTGTGCACATAAACAATATTTAGTAATTGCTGCAGAATTTAGCAGAGAAAAAATAGTTGTTACAGTCTTGTGGCAGAAACATTAAGTAAACACAACATACTACTGTAAATTTGACAAGTCCTACGAACGCTAGAACAGTGCTCTGAGAGAACCAAGGCAGGCGATGGGACGAGGGTGACATGGGTGTTGTTGAAAGTGTTAGGGAAAGCCTCTGAAGTGACATTTAAACCGGGAGGTGAAAGATTGTATAAGTGACTGGGGAGAAGAACACAGCAGTGAAGGGAAACCGTGCAAGGGAGACCCAGAGACCTGGAAGGAGGAGCATGGCTAGAACACGGGGTCCATCTGGGAAGAACAGAGTGGGCAGAAGTGGTGGCAGGGCCTGGCTCACTCACGACATCGAAGCCTTGGTAAAAAGTGGGTGTATGCTACTTTCAGTGGGTAGCCATTAGAAAATGGAGTGGTATGCTCTGAGTGACCCAGCATCCCCGTGACTGCTTCGCAGAGAGTGATTTGCAGAGGAGCAGACACAAAGGTGCAGATGGGCTTCCAGTTTCAAGCTCTGCCCTAGATTTTTGTTTTTGTTTTGAGACAAGGTCTCAGTCTGTTGCCCAGATTAGAGTGTGGTGGCGGCGTCATAGCTCACTGCAACCACAAACAGTCCTCAACAAACAGGCATGAGTCGCCACACCTGGCTGATTTTGTAAATTCTTTGTAGAGGTGAGGTCTCTATGTTGCTCAGCCTTGGTTTTCATTTTTATTATTATAAAATTGAACATAGTTGTCCAACATTTTTGTTTTATACAAGTAAGATATAAAAGTCAAAAATGCAAACACAACGCCTGTAATCCTACCACTCTGGGAGGCCGAGGCAGGATGATTGTTTGAGTTCAGGAGTTCGAGACCAGCCTGAGCAAGAGCGAGACCCCATGTCTACTAAAAATAGAAAGAAATTAATTGGACAGCTAAAAATATATAGAAAAAATTAGCCGGGCATGGTGGCGCATGCCTGTAGTCCCAGCTACTCGGGAGGCTGAGGCAGGAGGATCGCTTGAGCCCAGGAGTTTGAGGTTGCTGTGAGCTAGGCTGATGCCACGGCACTCACTCTAGCCAGGGCAACAGAGTGAGACTCTGTCTCAAAAAAAAAAAAAAAAAAAAAAAATGCAAACACAAGCATAATATGCAATAAAATGACTAATAGTTTGTGATTCTGTTTTTTTCTATGTACTCTATACATATGTATGTATATTACAAATATATAAAAATTTTATGAGATTATACTGTATGTATTATTCGGAGTGCTGTTTTATGCAGCGTGTCAAGTGCTTTGTTTTGTCATGTTAACTACCTATAAAAGGACCCCTTTTCTCTTGTCAGTATTTTCTCCTAATGTTATGTACTCATTCTTCATATTATTTTAGATAATTAAAAAAGTAATATCAGAAAGTTTCAGTGCTGCTTATGAAAACGTACCATTAATAAGATTCCTCCCCTGTTGATTTTCATATTCCTGTGATTTCTGCAGCCACTAGCCATTCGCAAGTACCGTACAGTAAAGGCTGCTGAAGCAACCCTTTAACCCTTCATTTCAGGCCACCTCAGGACTTAACTGCCACAAACTGCACTCTTTATCATTTTTCCTTTTTCTTTTTGCCATTGCTTTTGAAATTTGTAGACAAAGCGA
Source organism: Propithecus coquereli (assembly GCF_000956105.1). Taxonomy (NCBI): domain Eukaryota; kingdom Metazoa; phylum Chordata; class Mammalia; order Primates; family Indriidae; genus Propithecus; species Propithecus coquereli. The sequence continues at coordinate 472,129 of NW_012150108.1, read as the reverse complement.
TACATTCACCGGGTAAAGGAAATTGCGTTTACAGGCTTTTAATGCAGATGTCCCCTGCTCTGCGGCTCCTGCAGCCAGCACTCCGTTTTAATCCTGTCAGCTGTTCCCTGCTGAGTTTGTCTTCATACGTCCAGACCATGTGCTCATACAGTTATTTCTTTTCTCTGTCTCTTCTTTTAAAAGAGTAAATGTATTCACATGGTTTATATAGAAGAAGTATAAAAAGATACACAATTAGGGGGCACATTTTCTCAGGACCTCTTGAGGCCATGTGCTCCAGGCTGGTCACACACATTTGGCTTAGAATAAACCTCTTTAAATTAAAAAAAAAAAAAGTACACAATGAAAAGTTTATTTCATGTCTGTAACTCCAGTCTACTCAGGTTCTGGTCATTGGCTTCTACGAAGCATCTGTTATCTCATATAAATGTCATTTCTCAATTATGCTTGGAAATCTGAAGAGTAAAGCCACCAACCTGCAATGCTGAATGTACACATTTGTGATTTTGATTGATAATTGTCAAAATGTCTGTCTGTCATCATGGGTGATACCAGTTTATATTCATGAGCAATGTCAATCTTCAGACTTTGGGTTTGTGCTGATGTAATAGGTAGAAAATGGTACCTTGGTATCGTTTTAATTTGAATTTATTTATTGTGACATACTGCTATGTCTCAATTTATCACTATTTTTATATTTTACATTGACTTTCTCATATCATAGATGAGGATATAGCTTTTTTACATTACTTCCCCCAACACACCCAGTCTCCCAATAATTTACGTTAGCGTCATGTCAGTGATTAGTGCGTAGGTTCCTTTGACCTGGTGATTATTGTTTACTGTACAGGCAAGTAGTATCCTATTATTACAGTTCCTTTTCCTTCCTTTGAAGGTAATACTTGCTTTTTATTTTTTTATTTTTTTTTGAAACAGAGTCTCACTCTGTTGCCCGGGCTAGAGTGAGTGCCGTAGCGTCAGCCTAGCTCACAGCAACCTCAAACTCCTGGGCCCAAG
>NW_012150108.1:460596-469722 GCF_000956105.1 Propithecus coquereli | reverse complement strand
GTGTTTCTTGGTATGGTACTGGAATGTGCATCCTCAGCAGATGTTCGACCTGCTTTGGGGCACGTGTGTTCTACTTTAGAGGACGCCTCTGCTAACTGGGTGTGGGAGGGAGATAAGAATCCAGATGGTGGATGGTGTAGGCCATTTTTTAAGGCTGCTTCTTCATGCTGGAAAGTTCTCTGGGGCACGCCCTGTTTCTTCAGCCCCAGCTCTGGGCTGTCTGCCTTGTCAGAGCTCCCTCTTCAGAGATTACCTTGAGGCTTTTTCCTGGGCACACAGGGAGTCAATTGCTCCTTTTTGTACCTTAGTCAACCGTGTCATTGTGTAGATTCAGCGTTAACTTAGCGTCTGCTTCTCTCTTCAGCCCAAATACTAATACTACTATTAGCAAACTTTCTTTGGCAGATCATTTGTTTTATTCTTGAGGCTTTATATGGGGCCACTACTCTTAGCTACCCAATATTTCTGTTTTTGAAGGGAAAGGGGGGCGTTGGGAGAGGTCCTGCTAATGGCAACAACTAGCCCAGCCATTAGGAATGCCTAACTTGAATTAATGAATCTATCTTTGTTATCGTTGATTCTGAGGTTGGAATTAGAATTTCTAGGAGTTGCCGAGAAGATCTCTTAGCCCTGAGGGAGCCTTGTCCTGTACAAGATTTGAACTGTGCATTTTTTCCCTAGTGTCTCCATCTTTCCCAGTCCACCTGCTGTTTATCATCTAGGAATTCCTCAACATTTTTATTCTGGTGATGTCAACCTTTCTTTTTTTCCAAGACTATTATGGATTTCTTTTTGTCATTTCAGTGTAATATTTCCATGTTCACTATAATTGTTTTGACCACCATGTATTCCAGTAAGTCTAAACTCTGTGTTCCTAGCACAGTTCTCTCTCCGGAGTTCCAGAGCCATACATCTCACTCTTACTGAGCAGTGCTGCAGGTGTTCCAGCAGCACAGATTAAACACGGCAGATTTCGAGTTTGTCAGCCACCCCCTTCCCCACTCCAGCCTTGCCCTCCTGCATTTCCTGTCTTACTGTACAGCACCACTGTACCTAGTCACTCAGGCAAGGAGCTCAGGGAGCATGCTTGGTGCCTCCTTTCCCTTGCCTTCTAGATTTAGTTTGTCCTCACCTAATTTAGAATGAATCTCTCCGCCTTTCTCTACAACCATCATCCTTACCATTTTTCTTCTGGTTTGCTATAGCAGCTATCTCTCTACCTAAAGCCTTGCTTTCCAGTGGTGTTTATAATCACAAAGTCAGTCATTTCACTCGAATTTACATCCTTTAATAGTCTTCACTCCCTGCAGAGATTAGCCCCAAGTCTTTAGGATTAGACACCAAGCCCTTTGCCCAGGCTCCTACCTTGCCCGTGGGGACACGTTCTTCACCACTATTAGCTTTTTTTAATCTCCTTCACAAGAAGCTACTAGTAGTCTTCCTGAACACGTCATATTTTCTCTCTATGTTTCGTGTTTTTCCCGTCATTTTCTCCCAGAAATCTTCCCAATGCCCCAAAGTCCAAGTTGCATGCTCCTGTTCTGTGTGCTCATAACTGATTGTGTGTATATCTGTTGTATGTTCTTCCATACCACTTGCTATTACTGTTGTTGGTATATTTGTCTTTCTCCCAAGAGGCTTTATCTTGTTAAGCAAAAGGATTTCTATTTTCTTCCTTATATTCACAATGCCTGTGACAGTGGAGTACCAATTAAATGTAAATTTAATTAAAAGAAAATAAAGGAAATGAAATGGAATGTTATTTGTGGCAACATACAGGATTCAGAGCCTTCTGCAGGACTAGTGAAGGAATACTTCTACTGGCTATGCTTAAAAGCAGAGAGAAAATTTCTGTCTTCTGTACCCAGATATTCTCTCCTTCTGACATTAACCCAAAGGACAGGACTATAAGGACATGTTGAACGTTTTCCTAGTTACTAAATTTTCAGGCCTTAGGCACTCCCATTCTGAAATCTTGAAATCTACTCTCTGTTCTTATCACTGAATTCTCTTTGTTCCCTAGGAAACTTGAATGAAAATTCTGTGGAGCATCTTCAAGAGAAAAGACTTCAGGATCTGTCATATGAGCTTTCCTGCTGGCTAACTCTGGAAGAGATGGCCAGCACAACAACCGGAAGTCAGGATGGTGTTGTGAATCTTCAAGGGGAAGTGTATGGGGAGCCTGAACTAGATCTCCCCGCTTGTCAAAAGGGGGGAGAAGCATCTTCTCATATTTCCAGAAAGAACAGTGTGGCGACTCTTCAAAGTGATGATTTCAAAAACACTGAAAGTGAAAAATATTTGTCTTTGAAAGTCCCAAGCCAGACGGCCACACAAGACTCATCAGTGAAGGTCTGTAAGGACGAGCGTCAGGATGCTCGGGAAAGCACGTGTCTCTCTTTAACTGAAGAAAGCACTGAGAGCAAGGCAACGAGCGGGGGAAGTTCTCCCGTGGACCACTGTGCAGAGAACCTTCAAGTTAAACCTGTGTCTGATACAACAGAACTGGCCTCACCATTGTCCAGTCGTGAAGGAACTTGCCAGAATGGCCAGCTGAAAGAATCTTTGGATCCCTTTGACTGTAACTGCAAAGACATTTATGGGCAGAAATCACAGCTGGTCAGTTGTAGTCAGCAGAGAGCTCCTACGGAGGAGAAACCCTGTAACCGTAATGACCATAGGGAAATACTTACCCCCGGCCGAGGTGCTTATGCATATGAGAAAGTCCACACTGCAGAGAAACTGTACAGATGTGGCCAGTGTGGTAAGGACTTCAGTCAAAGCTCAGAGCTGCTGCTTCATCAGAAAGACCACGCGGAAGAAAAGCCCTACAAGTGTGGACAGTGTGGGAAGGGCTTCACCAGGAGCTCGAGTCTGCTCGTCCATCAAGCAGTCCACACGGATGAGAAACCCTATAAGTGTGACAAGTGTGGGAAGGGCTTCACCAGGAGCTCAAGTCTGCTCATTCATCATGCAGTCCATACAGGCGAGAAGCCTTATAAATGTGACAGATGTGGGAAGGGCTTTAGTCAGAGCTCCAAACTGCACATCCACCAGCGAGTGCACACTGGGGAGAAGCCCTATGAGTGTGGGGAGTGCGGTATGAGCTTCAGTCAGCGCTCGAACCTGCACATCCACCAGCGCGTCCACACAGGAGAGAGGCCCTACAAGTGTGGCGAATGCGGGAAGGGCTTCAGTCAGAGCTCGAACCTCCACATTCACCGGTGCATCCACACAGGAGAGAAACCTTACCAGTGCTATGAGTGTGGGAAGGGCTTCAGCCAGAGCTCAGATCTTCGCATCCATCTCAGAGTCCACACTGGGGAGAAGCCCTATCACTGCGGCAAGTGTGGGAAGGGATTCAGCCAGAGTTCCAAACTCCTCATCCACCAGAGGGTACATACTGGAGAGAAGCCCTATGAGTGCAGCAAGTGCGGAAAGGGCTTCAGCCAGAGCTCCAACCTGCACATCCACCAGCGGGTTCACAGGAGAGATCCCCATTAAGTGACGTGAGCCACTCAGGTCTTCAGAGGGCTCGTACTGTTAAAACTGTCACGTATTTTTTAACATCACTCTTTATATTCTACAAAGGAGAGATGTGATAAGGGTTGTTGAGATATGTTCCCTCACTGAAAAATCATTCATTCATTTAAAGTATTTACGTATCAAGCACTTTGTTATGCTATACAATGAATGACTTGTTCTGATTTCTTAGATGGGTAGAGTGAAAACATCTGTACTTTGCAATTCAGTCAGTGTTATTAAAACTACATATTCTACCCGGCATTTTTAATTGCAAGAACTTTGTATTTGTCGAACCATGGCATGTGTCCCTTTGTTCACATTCTCTTAGAAATCGAAACTCTGGTTTTTCTTCAAATTATGTGCCTTGTGTTTTTTGTATTTTTTGTATTACCTTCCAGTCCTGATTAGCACTTTCTAAACTACGATTGTATTATATAGTATGCCCATTTTAGGCTGAGGAGGTATTTGGAGATATAATGAACATGGAAATCTCTTGTGTTTATTGCAAATATGTACAGTAGTTTGTGGCCACACCACAAGAAGGTAGAAAATTACTCATTACTCATGTAGTACACCCTCATGTACTATTTTGACAGGAAGTTGAACAACCCCTTTCCTCCCAGGCAACTGTTCAGGAATGTAAGTAGTTCTTCTTCTTGAGTACATCTAGTTTACTGGGGGTACTTCCAGAGTGAAAGCAGGGGAAGGTCCAAAGCAACATGCCCCAAGTAGTTGACAGAGTGTGGCTGGCAATGAAGGGTGGCATCTGAGAGCAAGTGATACCAACAGATAGGTTCCAGACGCAGAGCTGGGGAAAGCTAATACCCTAGGGAGCACGTGGAAACTGATGAGCAAAGGCTGCAGAAATCACTGGGGCTTGGCAAACTATTAATAAAAATGGCTAGCAGAGAAAGTATTAGAGAATGTGCTTTTGTTAAACATATCTGATATCCCTGAACAACACTAAAATGCTAGGAAAAAATTTTTTTATAAAACCACAGCAATAGAGAACAGGGGAAAGACCATCAGCAAGTGCGATCTCAACACAAATTTGAAAGACGGAAAGAAAATGGAAGGATAGTTATTAGAGCAGAAGCAGGCACAGTTATGCTGCTTACATGTGGGGATAAGTAAAAGAAGGAACCAGTTTGGCTCCAGGCTCAGACATGGTTAATACCCCGGAGGATGGGAGTCAGACACAAAGAGAAAGCAGTGAAACTAATGACCAGTTGTATATGGAAAATTCTCCCTTGTCCCATAAATACACATATTTCTCCCCAACCCCTGTGCATGGCCGACCAGGGATTTACCCTCCAGCTAGAGGTGGGAAGTTTCTTCTCTGCAGAAGTTGAATGGTCCCAAAGGAAGGACCTCTGTATTCTGTCATTTGGGAATCCAACAGTAAAGCAGCTATCTTTCTAGCTGTATATATACACATATATTAATAATAGAGCTTCTAAACCCATGAAATAAAAACTGATAAAATTGAAATACATAGAGGTAAATTTTCAATTATAATTAGATATTTCAATCATCAAGTAATTGATAGCACAAGTAGACAGAAAGTCAGTAAAGCTATATAGACTGGAACCACACTATCAACTAACTTGACTAATTTGCATTTGTAGAACACTTCACTCAAGAGCATAACATACATTCTTTTCATGTGTACCTATTATGGACTATAAAATAAGTCTTTAAAAATTTAAAAGAATGAAGACCATGCAAAGTATGTTATTTCCCCCGGACAGAATTAAATTAGAAATCAGTAAAAAAGATTTCTGAAGAATCCCCAAATATTTGGAAACTAAACAACACACTCCTAAATGAGCAATAGGTTAAAAAGAAAGTAAGAAAATTTTGAACTGAATGAATATTATAAGAATTTGTGAGAATGCAGCTAAAGAAGTGCTTAGAGGGAAAATCATAACATTAAATACTTAAATTAGATAAAAAGAAATAAATCAATAATCTATACTTAAGAAAGTATAAAAAGAGCAGACAGCCCAAAGCAAGCAGAATAGGAGATGATAAAAGTAAGAACTAAAAATTATGAAATAGCAAATGGACAATAGAGAAAATTCAATGGAACCAAAACCTTGCTCTTTGAAAAGACTGAAAGAATTGCCAGTATCGGGAATGAAAGAGGAAACATACTACAGATTCTATAGACAGTAAAAGTATAATAAGCAATTTTATTAACAATTTTATGCCAATAAATTCAAAAAACTTAGATGGAATGGAAGAACGCTGAATAACATATTAGTGGCTCCCCCTAGCGGCAGATCAAGCAACCATAGAAGCACACACATCCGGGCTTGTAGGTATCAGCTGAGATCCACTGGCTTCAGGTCCTACCTGCTGGAAGAGGCCCAGGAGAAACTGTGGACTAGGGAATGGTGGAAAGGAGCGAGGCCTGCTCCAGACTGCAGGTCTCACACAGCCCCACCCCATATGCAGACTTTTTGGCTGAGTGGGGCCATTTCAGCCCCTCCCTGGCAGTTTTGCCTAGAAGCAGAGAACAGACCTTTGACCCCTGCTAACAGCATTTGTGGAGCTTGAGAGCAGGCTCACACAACCCAGCTCCACCCCACTCCCCGACCTGCCCCTACTGAGGTGGAGAATAAGGACACTACTGGAAGTCCCAGGGCCCCACCCACCACCTGAGGCACTAGTGTGCCTCTTCAGAGGAACAAGAGCTGCTTACAGGACCCCAAAACAACACTACATCTTACTCCTCACAGCAAGCACCACCTACTGAGAGGGAGGTCATTTTGCACACACTTTTACTGCATCTACTGACTCATCATACAGATGTAGTCAGATCTCACCAACAAACACCACCTACTGGCTCAGAGACTAAACAGGGCATGTCATTATCAAATGAAAATCTAAAGGTAAGAAGCAACCGCTGATCCAGATGGGAAAGAATAAGCAAAAGAAATCTAAAAGTATGAAGAATCGAATGGAAAGCACACCCCCAAAGGGGAACACCAGCTCTCTAGCAATGGCCATGAACCAAATTCAGAACACTAAAATGACAGAAGAAGAATTTCAAACATGGATTATAAGAAAAAACACAATGATATGCAAGAGAAAATGGATAACCAACATAAAGAAACCACAAAAAAAATCCAGGAAAAAAATGAAAAATTCACTAAAGAAATTGAAATGTTAAAGAAAAATCAAACAGAACTTCCAGAAGTGAAGAATTTATTCAAGGAATTACAAAACACAGTGGAAAGCCTCAAGAACAGGGTAGATCAAACAGAAGAAAGAATCTCAGAGATTGAAGATAACACCTTTCAATTAAATAAATCAGTTGCAGAGATAGAGCAGAGAAATAAGAGAAAAGAGCAAAGCCTACAAGCCATGTGCGATTATGTGAAGGGGCCTAACGTGAGAATCATAGGCATCCCTGAGGGTGAAGAAGAAAATACACAAGGGTTGGGTAAGCTATTTGAGGATATAATAGAGGAAAATTTCCCAGGCCTTGCTGAAAATCTAGATATCCAGGTACAAGAAGCTCAAAGGATTCCTGGGAGATTCATTGCAAACAGGAAGACACCACGACACACAGTCATCAGACTGACCAAAATAACCACCAAAGAGCCCCTCCTACGAGCTGTAAGGCAAAAGAAGCAGATAACCTACAAAGGAAAATCCATCAGAATAACAGAAGACTTCTAAACTGGGACCTTACAAGTGAGAAGAGACTGGGGCCCCATTCTCATTTTTCTCAAACAGAATAATGCCCAGCCTAGAATCTTGTACCCTGCAAAACTAAGTTTCATATATGAAGGAGAAATAAAGACCTTCTCAGACAAGCAAAGACTGCAGGAGTGCATCAAGACAAGACCTACCCTCCAGGAAGTACTCAAAACAGTGTTACACACAGATAAGCACAATAAACAATTGCCAATGTAAAATCATCCAAAAGCTAAAGGTCAAAGGCCAGATAGCACAATGGCTCAAGAGAGAAAACAAAGCAACAAAGTTTAACTCAACAGGATGAACAGAAATCTTCCCCACTTATCATTCTCTCAATAAATGTGAATGGCTTGAACTGCCCACTAAAGAGACATAGGCTGACCAAATGGATAAACAGACACAAGCCAAGTATCTGCTGTCTTCAGGAAACACACCTAACCCACAGGATGCATTCAGACTCAAGGTGAAGGGATGGGAAACAATATTTCAAGCAAACAGAAGCCAAAAGAAAGCTGGAGTAGCAGTTCAGATAACTTAGTCTTCAAATCAACAAAAGTAATGAAGGACAAAGATGGTCAGTATATAATGGTGAAGGGTACAATTCAACAAGAAGACATAACAATTCTAAATATTTATGTATCTAACTCAGTTTCACTGAGATTCATAAAGCAAATACTTCTTGATCTAAACAAAATGATAAACAGCAACACCGTAATAGCCAGGGACTTCAACACCCCTCTGACAGAACAGGACATATCCTCCAAACAGAAAATAAACAAAGAAATAATGGACATAAACAGAACTCTCAAACAAATGGGCCTGACATTTACAGAACACTGTACCACAAAACCACTGAACATATATTTTTCTCATCAGCTCATGGGACATTCTCTAAGATTGACCATATCTTAGGCCACAAAGCATGTCTCAAAAAATTTTAAAAAGTAGAAATTTTACCATGCATCTTCTCACACCACAGGGGAATAAACTTAGAAATCAATTCCAACAGAAACTCTCATCTCTGCACAAAATCGTGGAAACTAAACAACCTTCTCCTGAACAATTATTGCATTAAGGAGGAAATCAAGATGGAAATCAAAAGATTTTTTTGAACTAAATGATAAAGGAGATAGTGTTATCAAAATCTGTGGGACACAGCTAAAGCAGTCCTGAGAGGAAATTTTATATCCATAAATGCCTACATTCGAAAGACAGAAAGATTAAAAATAAACAATCTAATGAATCATCTAAAAGAACTGGAAAAGAATGAGGAAACCGACCCTGAACTCAGCAGAAGAAAAGAAATAACAAAGATCAAAGCAGAACTAAATGAAATTGATAATAACAAAACAATATGGAAGATTAATAAAATAAAGTTGGTTCTTTGAAAAAATAAAACTGACATGCTTCATGCTAGATTAATGAGAAGCAGAAAAGAAAGGCCTCTAATAAGCTCCATCAGGAATGAAAAAGTAGAAATTACAATTAATGCCACGAAAATACAAAATATCATCTGCAAATACTATAAAAACCTCTATACACATAAACTTGAAAATGTGGAGGAACTGGACAAATTCTTAGAAACACACAGCCTCCCTTGGCTGAATAAGGAAGAAATAGAATTCCTGAACAGATCAATATCAAGTACCAAAATTGAGCACCAATAAAAAATCTTCCTAAAATGAAAAGTCCCGGACCAGATGGTTTCACACCCAAATTTTACCAGACCTACACAGAAGAATTGGTGCCCATCCTACAGAAATTATTCCACAGCATACAGAAGGAAGGAATCCTCCCCAACATGTTTTATGAAGCTAACATCACCCTGATACCAAAATCAGGAAAGGATACAACAAAAAAAGAAAACTTCACACCAATATCCCTTATGAA
>NW_012150108.1:456092-458436 GCF_000956105.1 Propithecus coquereli | reverse complement strand
GAATGGAAAAACAAGCACCACATGTACTCACCATCAAATTGGTATTAACTGATCGACACATAAGTGCACATATAAGAATAACATTTATTGGATGTAGTGCAGGGGGGAGGGGGAGGAGGGGACGGGTATATGCATACACAAAGAGTGCGATGCACACCATCCAGGAGATGGACACAATTGAAGCTCAGACTTGCGGGGGGAGGAGGGCAAGGGCAACATACGTAACTTAAGCATCTGTACCCCCATAATATGCTAAAATAAAAAAAAAATTAAAAAGCTGCTATGAGCATTCATGTAAAAAAATAAAATATTTTTAATGTTTTTTACAAAAAAACAAAAATAAAACAAAAAACAATTCAATATCTTTATATCAATATACTTTCGTAAGAAATTGTGTGACATTAAAAAAATTATATGAATGTTACGATATTTGAAATTACCTTACAAGATTTGATCTTCAGTTTTCTTTTAAAATGCATGTGTTAAAAAAAAAAAAGGAATGAACAACTTACAGAAAACTGCCCAAATGTTTTCCCAAGTGTCTGTACCATTTTAAATTCTCACCAGAAATAAATGAATAAATGAAAAAAATGTGATTATGTCTTTAATTTCTAATAAATGTTAATAACTTTGTAGTTTTATCTATCATTGATCCTTCTTAGTCATGTCAAGGTACTTCTATGAAGCCTAATTTCCTCCAAATAAAATAATACAACTACAAATTTATTAACAACATAAAATTCTTTGTTTATGCCCCTTCATTGTGAAATATAACACATACAGAGTACTGCATAAAACATAAATACACATTCATCAAGTAAAAATTAGAATATTGCCAGCACCCCAGAAGTTCTCCAGGTAACTGTCCCCACACATACTCTCTCAATATAACCAACATCCTGAATTTCATGGTAAGCACTTCTATGATTTTTTTTAATGTGTCAAAACGATCCCCTTCGTGAATGGCCTCCTGTGTTGAACTTACACATTAGATTCATCCAAGTTTCATACGTAACTGTAGTTCATTCATTTTCATTGTTATCTATTGTTCCACTACATGAATATACCATAACAGATATACACTATTCTGTGGATGGAGAGGTGTGTTGCTCCCAGTCTAGCATTATTATAAATAATTCTGATATATTTTTAAAATCAGTTCACTCACATCCAGGCCTATAGTTTCAATTCTCTGCATGCTGTTGAATGTTATTACTTATATTTCAGTGTTTAGATTTTAGAATATGTGTATAATTTTTAAATGAGATCATACCCTACATATTCTTATGTAACTTGCATTTTAAATATTTTTAAAATTAAATTTTTTTATTTTTTCTATCTCTAAAACATAGGGACTCTTGAAAAACATAGTAACTACAATACCTGAAAAACTAATCCCTCAATATTATGAAATATCCAGTCATCATTCAAATTACTCAAATTGTCATACAATTTTCAAAGTTTTGTTCTACTCTGGGTCAAAGTAAAGTCCATATATTTTAAATATTCCCCACTAAAACGTGTTATGTCTTAAACAGTCAATGTTCATTCATATTTACGCACATCCTTACCCCATTCACTGCACTTCATTCCTTCCTTAATCTCAGTCGTTCCATCTCAGACTGTTCTGTTTTTCTTCAAAGAATACCCCTTTGATATTCTTTTACCCCAAATCTTCTGACAGAAAACTCTCATTTTGTCTTCTAAAACTCTTTATTTGGCCCTCCTTCTTAAAAGTTATTTTTGCTTGGAACAGAATTCTATTATACTGTAATTGAAAAGAATTTTTAACAATATATTTGAGGCCGAAAATGATGTTTCTTCGTCCACAGGAATTTTGCTTGCTTCTACAGGATACTTGGGGACACAAACACTCCTTGACATCTTTACAGAATTTCAGGGCCTAAAAATGTTCTCGACCTCCCAAACATCTTGAAGCCTTGCTGCCATTTGTGGGAAGGCTGGGTTTTCTTTCTGTTCATCCTACATATGCAGAATCCTCCATGGATCCAGTCAAGGCAGAGGTGTTTTATCCTGGTCCACCTGGGCCACAGAGCTTTGTGCCCATCATCCCTGCAACACTCTCAAAAGCAAACCACGAGCTGTTGCCTCTTTCAGATGAGCCCAAGTCTCCACAGGAAAGGCAGCCTTCTATGTTGTGCTGACATCTTGGAATTCCCGTTCTCTTTGTATCACCTTCCAGTAATGGCTGTCTTACTAGTTATCTGATGCATTCTGAGAGATTTTAAAAAATATTTTGTTCAATTTGTGAATATTCACAAAAATATTTTGTGAATTTCCTTCAGTGAAGGGGTTGGTCAAAATTATCTTGCTTTGTTTTAAA
>NW_012150108.1:427343-453942 GCF_000956105.1 Propithecus coquereli | reverse complement strand
CTATGTACTGCTAAATAAAATCTAAATTTGAGCGTTTTGAGTACAGGTCTGGTACACAGTAGGTACTCAGGAAACACACCCACCACACAGAGGGAGCTGGTAGCACCGAGATGGAAACGCGTTGCCAGGGTGCTCCAGCGATGACCGCATGTCTGGAGGACTCTCCTCTCAATTGCATCCCTCACGGGGGATCCAAAACTGCTCTCCCTTCCAGTACGAACAGTTGGAACTGGGAGTCTTGTTAATCCTGAGCTCAGGACCGTGAACCCAAGAACTACCAATGGTAAGGAAGACGTGAGGGCCCTGACACCCCGTGGAGACTGAGCATGGTTCCTACTCTCTCCCAATTTCCCTTTCTCTCTAATAGAATGTTACTCCAAGGCTGCAGAGCACGTGGCATCCATGCACTGGGTTAGAATTGCGGAGCTCCGACATCTGAGCCCCGACTCCTGGACCCCCTGGGTAGTAGGGGAATATGTCCTTAGTGTAATAATGAGGGTCTGTTCAAGGGCTAGTTCCACTCTTCCACATATGGATAATTCTACCCATTTATAGAAGACATTAAGAGTCCAATGAAAGGGGAGGAGGTGAGTAATGAGATATTCCAGAGCCCGGAAGGCTCGTTTTAAGTATCTGTTATGGACTTAATGTTTGTATCCCCCCGAGATTCATATGTTGAAGCCCTAACCCCCCAGTATGGCTGTATTTGGAGACGTGGCATCTAATGATGTAAATAAGGTAAAATGAGGTTCGTCAGTGTGGGGTCCTGATCAGATAGCGTTAGTGTACTTCTATGGAAAGATACCAGAGAGTTCTCTCATTCTCTTTCTCTCTCCCTCCCAACCCAGGCACCAAGGAAAGGCCATGGGAGGACATAGCAAGAAGGTGGCAATCTGTGAGCCAGGAACGGAGGCCTCACCAGAAACTGCATCTTCCAGTACCTCGATCTGGGACTTCCGGCCTCCCGAACTGTGAGAAAATAAGTTTCTGTTATTTAAGCCATCCCTTCTGTGGTATTTTGTTATGGCAGCACTGACAGACTAATACGGACTTTGGTACCATGGAGTGCTGCTATTAATATAATAAATCCCTGAAATTGTGGAAGGGGCTTTGGAATTGGGTGATGAGTAGAGGCCAGAAGAGTTTTGAACATTTTTGAACATCAGAAAAAGTCTACATCGCCTTAGAGGGACTATTGGTAGAAATATGGACCTAAAAGGCAATTGTGGTGAGGCCTCAGGAAGAAAACAGGAGAAACAGAAAGAGCCTCTTTCATCTTTAGAGAATACGCATATCACCGTGAACACTGATCAGTAGAAACACGGTTGTTAAAGGCCATGCTGGTGAGGTCTCAGACAGAAGTGAGGAATGCATTATTGGAAACTGGAGGAAAGGCGATCCTTCTTACAAAGTGGCAAAGAAGCTGGCTGAATTGTGTTCTAGTGTTTTGTAGAAGGTAGAATTTGCAAGTGACGAAATTGGATATTTAGCTGAGATTTCTAAGCAAAATGTTCAAGGTGTGGCCTGAGTCCTCCTGACTTCTTCTAGTAAAACCTGAGAGGGGAGAGATGAGCTGAAGGAGATGATTAAGCAAAAAAGAACTAGAACTTAAAGATGTATAAAATTTTCAGCTTGTCCATATTGCAAAAAAATGAGAAAGCGTGTTCTGAAGACAACACCTACCACTGGATAAAGAGGTTAGGGATCATATCCTAAGAAACACCAGCAGTTTGAATTGAAGGGGATAGAGAAGGGAAGGCTGTCAGACTTCTTGGATTTTGCAAGATGAGACAATAGAGCTGTTTGGGATGTGTACTATTCTCCAAGAAGAGGGAAGAATGGCCTGAAGGCATCTCAGAGATCACAGGGGTTGCCTCTGAGGTTTCAAAGAGTAGGGCCACACCTCCCTCATTTTAAACACAGGCCAGGCTGCTACAGCCTGGAGCCTGGGGGCAGGGCCACCCCACAGAGCTGTGGGGGTGGGACTGCTGCCTGGGGTCATGGGGGTGAGGCCACTGCCCCAGCAAGGCAGGGCACTGAACCAAAGAGGATTATTCTCAAGCCTCAGGTCTAATGGAATTTGTCTTACTAGGTTTTGGACATGTGTGGGACCATCACCTCTTTCTACTTTCTGATTTCTCCCTTTTGGAGTGAAAATGCCCATCCTATACCTGTATCACCACTGTATTGTGGAAGTACACGACTTGTCTGTTTTCACAAATTCACAGCTGTAGGGGAATTCTGACTTGGAAAGAATCATACCTTGAAGTTGATTTAGATGATATTTAGATAAAATACTGGACTTCAGACATACAGAGATGATGCTGGAATGAGCTAAGACTTTTGGAGCTGCTGGGCTAGAGTGATTGTATTTTGAATGCAAGAAGGACATGGATTTTGAGGGGCTGGGGCAGAATGTTATAAACTAAGTGCGTCCCTCCAAAATTCATACGTTGAAGTCCTAACCCCAAGTATGGCTTTATTTGGAGACAGGACCTCTAAGGAAGTAGGGAAGGTTAAATGAGGTTATAAGAGGGGGGCCCCGATCCAATAGAATTAGCGTCTTTGTAAGAAGAGACATGAGAGAGCTCGTGCACTCTCCCCATGCGTGCACCGAGGCAAGGCCCTGTGAGACTATGGTGAGAGACTGTCTGAAACCCAGGAAGCCCTTTCCCAAATGGAGTTTGCCAACACCTGGATCGCGGACTTCTAGCCTCCATCACTTGTGAGAAAATAAAAGTCTGTTGTTTAAGTCACCCACCAAGTGTGTGTTATTTTGTTACGGCACCCCAAGAACACTAATACAGCATCACAAACAGCTCCAACTCTTGCTCACTCCCATTCACATGGGGTCTTCAAAAAGCATACCAAAGGGGGAAGAGACTGTGACCTTACCATCTGAAGGAGGAAGGGCCTTGGCTGGTGAACTCTGGGAAGTGTCTTTGAGTTCCCCAGTAACTGTTTCTTCAGCAGCAGCGGTTCTTTGCCAGGCCATAAAGAGCCTCACCCTTTGCCTATGCAGATTGGTACCCACATTAAGCTTTCTCCACTAGCTCCCTTGCCAGTATGCCACCCAACATCTCACAGCTGCTTTAAGATTCCTACAGTCTGAAATATCTGTGCTTTGTTGAGTAAGAGTATTTTGGAATTATCCCTACCTATGTCTGCAAATTCCTAGTCTGGGAGTTTCCTCTTGACAGGAAGATGGAGCAGTCGTAGGGATGACCACATTTGCCGCCTCCTCTCAGGAACTGTGGTTGTACAATTCCTAATGTCCAATGGCTTAAAACAGCTATTCATATATTGTTTCATTTTTCCAATTATTTCATATATCTTGCCCAGTTTTCCAATTGTTTACATTAAGACAGCAAATGCTACAGAAGTTCACAGGTGGAAGCAAAATTCTTTTCAATAAATTTTCTGTTTAATTGTTGTACAGTTTACTATTCCATTTAGGTGTCTGTGAGTTTATAAACACACTGTCTGGATTCTTTACTGGGGAGGTAGTTTAGTAATAATGGCAACACATACATGTACATACTGAGAGAGTAGCAAGAAAAATTTTAGTATACAAATTTATACTCCACAAATATTTTATTTAAAATGTACATTTTGTTCTTGTGGCTGAAACAAATATTAGTGTGGGAAATTTTAAACACATCATAAAAAATATTAAACTACATGTACATTTACATAAGACTATGAGTTCCAGTAAGAAAATCAACCCACACAGTATTTCTTATAAAGCACATTCACATAACTCAGTGGCCCTTTGCATTTGTGTTTACTATAATATTTACAATCACTCAACTTAACTGTGCTTTTCAATTACCTTCCTACTACACAATGATTACACGTACATAATACTTTCAGTAAAATTTTGGTATCGTATCAGAAACAAACATTTAGTATATTTCTAGAGGGGATTTTTTTATGCTTAATTCCCAAATTGGTATATTTCTAGTCAGCTAAAACTTCTGATATACGATCAAGAATCAATGATTTTGAAAGCTATAATATAGTCAAAATATTCATAAGATATTCCTAATATCAAATATCTGTTACTCATTGAGATGGTACTTTATTTCTGGGCAAGGTACGTTTCCTATTTATCAAATTTCTTCCCTTCACTATTTCTAATGTAAACTGAGTAAGTCAAGTAAGAAAAGGTTCCTTGACATTCAGGATGTTGACAGGGATTCCGTCTCTCTGTACTTTCTTGGATTAGTGAATTCTGATAAGAGGCTTTTCCACATTTGTAGGTTCACAGGATTTCTGCCTTCTGTGTGTTTTCTGATGTGCTGTGAGACACGACTTCTGGTGGAAGGTTTTCCCACATTCATTACACCTGTAGGGTTTCTCCCCGGTGTGGGTTCTCTGATGTACTGTGAGGGATGACTTGTGGAAGAAAGTTTTACCACATTCATTACATGTATATAGTTTCTCTCCTGCATGAGTTCTTTGATGTTTAGTAAGAGCTGATGTCTGACTAAATGTTTTGCTGCATTGAATACATTTATATGGTTTCTCCCTTTTGTGTCTTTTCTGATGTACAGTAAGGGATGACTTCTGGGAAAAAGTTTTCCTACATTCATTACATTCATATGGTTTCTCCCCTGAGTGTGTTCTCTGATGTACTATGAGAGATGACTTTTGGAAGAAGGTTTTCTCACACTCATTACATTCAAAGGGTTTTTCCCCTGTGTGAGTTCTCTGATGCACAGTGAGTTTTGACTTCACTGAGAAAGATTTCCCACATTCCTTACATCCATAAGGTTTTTCTCCAGTATGAGTTCTCTGATGATAAGTAAAGTTCGGCTTTTGGGAGAATGTTTTCCCACATTCATTACATTCATAGGGTCTTACACCTGTGTGTATCCTTTGATGTACCATCAGGAATGAATTGTAAACAAAGGTTTTTCCACATTCTTTACACTCATAGGGTTTCTCCCCTGTGTGAGTTCTCTGATGTACACGGAGATTTGACTTCTCACAGAATTTTTTTCCACATTCATCACATTCATAGGGTTTCTCGCCTGTGTGTGTTCTCTGATGTACTGTGAGGCCTGACTTATATCTGAAGGCTTTCCTACATTCAACACATTCATAGGGTTTCTGTCCTGTGTGTATCCTCTGATGAACTTTCAGTCCTGACCTATTCGTGAAGGTTTTTCCACATTCAGTACATTCATAAGGTTTCTCCCCTCTGTGTATCCTATTATGTACTATGAGAGATGACCTGTGGCTGAGAGTTTTCCCACACTCATTACATTCATAGAGTTTTTCTACTATGTGTGTTTGCTGATGTTTAGGAAGAACTGATATATGCCAAAAGGAATTCCCATACTGGCTATCATCAAAGGTTTTCTTTTCTGCATGTGTTTGTTGGAGAGAATGATTTGGTTTCTCAAAGATTTCCCCACCGTCATTACATTCAAAGTTTGTTTCTCCTTTGTGAGTTCTTTCAGCGTGAGCGCGGAGTGACTTCTTGTCAAAATTATTCCTACACTCATGGTATTCCTTCCCTATGATAACTCTATTCTGTTTATTTAGAGTTGGCTTCTCACCAACACACCTCCTCCCACGGTCATTAAATTCATAGTGATTCTCCTTTGTGTGAATTCTCTGATGGACAAGAAGGTTCAAATCATCAGAAAAGGCTTTCTCATGTTCATTATATTCACAGGGCTTCTCCCATGAGCACGCTCTCTTTTGGGTAATGAAGGCTGTCTCCTCGTGGAAAGCTTTCCCACGCTCATTATACTCAAAAAACTGCTTCAGAGTTTGAATGTCCTGATGCTGAAATAGGTCCTCATTCTGATTGATGGCTTTCCCATTTCTATCATATTCAAACGGTTTCTCTCTGGCATGAGGATTCTCATGCCTTGCACAGAGAAGCAACTTCTCATGTGCACTGAACTCAAGCTTCCTTACAAAGGAGTTTCTATTACTAATGATTAATTCTGAAATATTCAAATTCATTATATATGAGTCATATTTATCAGGTATTTTTCTCATTGGAACAGAGTTTGTGTCCACACTAAATGTTTCTCCTAATACACTATTTCTCTCCTTAGTCAATGTTTTATTGGTGACAAAATCAACTTTCCACAAATGCTGGTCTTGGTTTTCCTGGCTCTTCTCCATCAGGTCATCAACTTTCCAGAATTCTAAAAATGAGAATAATTTACCATACCTTACAAATGTTAATACATTTCATGTAGAAAGGGGACTTAATATACAAATGCCCTAGCATAGCCCAGTCTTCTGGTCTGAAAGTAACCCTGAGGGCATATACCTCGCTCTCTTAGTATTGGACAAAACAACCTGCAGTAGTGGAAAACAGGAGAGGAATCTGAAAATAAAAGCACGGTAATTTGGCACTTTCGAAAACTGGATGGAGAAAGTGAAATAAACACAAAATACAACAAACAAGGTACTTCTGAATGAATGTTTGAGGCATGAAGAGGGAAACAAACAAAACAAAGCAATGAATAGTAGGTAGAATTGCAAAAAATATTAGTAGGCAACAGTGTTGAGGGGCAATAGCAAAGGAAAATTTAAGTTTGGAGGAAGGAAATAAATATCTAAGTCCCACCTCCTGCCACAGAATCCTTACTAACACGCATGCTTCCAATCTCTCACTACTCTTTTCTGTTCTGCTCACCAACACCAAATTACAATATCTGAAAGCAATAATTTCCCACGTTCAAAAGAAAAATCCTATTGCCCAAACTGTAATTTTCATTCTAGCTGATTCATATGGAAAGCCAGTGTCAAAAAAACAGCATACATTTAGGGTATGGAAGCAAGATCAGCTGCATAGTTTTATTCTGCTGTTGTGTCTTCCTTTTCTTCTACCACAGTTGTTCATTAATGAACTTGTTAAAGCCCTATTTTTGTCAATTTGCTTATTTCACAAAGTCTTGCCCCTCACAGAACCCTAATCCTTCACTTTTCCTATACATGAAAACTATATATTATTTATTTCAGCATTTCTGGTTTCTCTTTCCTGTGTGAACTTTAAAGATCGTAATCTTCAACCTAGTCTTAGAATCTTGATTAATCTATATACAGTTGATCCTCATGATTCACAGATTATACAACTGCAAATTCATCTACTCATTAAAATTTACTTGTAAACCCAAAATCAAGACTCTTGGCGCCTTTGTGGTCACAAGACATGCACAAAGCACAAAAAAATTTCAGTCACCTGACACACATTCCCAGGTAAATGCTCTACCTTCTCGTTTCAGTTCTCATACGATAACTGTTTTCACTGTTTAAAATGGATCCCTAGTATAGGGCTGAAGTACTGTCTCCAGTGTTCCTAAGCATGAGAAGGCTAGGAGGTACCTTATGGAGAAAATACGTGTGTTAAATAAGTTTTATTCAGGCATAAGTTGTAGTGCTATTGTCCATGAGTTCAATGTTAATAAATCAACAATATATATTAAATAAGGTACCTTTAAAAAGAAACTCACATAAAGCAAGATTATGTGTCAATCAGCTGACAAAAAAAATGTTATGGGTAGAGGCTTGAAGGAACTTAACCTTATATTTCTCCTAGAAGCAACGGTTCAGTATTCAGTAATTCAGTGCTTATGGTGACTTTCTAGAACATAACTACTGTGAATCAAGAGAATCAACTGTATCTTTTTATCATAAAAAGTTTTGACTGTGACAGGTATCTCCCTG
This sequence comes from Propithecus coquereli, assembly GCF_000956105.1. Taxonomy (NCBI): domain Eukaryota; kingdom Metazoa; phylum Chordata; class Mammalia; order Primates; family Indriidae; genus Propithecus; species Propithecus coquereli. The sequence continues at coordinate 446,244 of NW_012150108.1, read as the reverse complement.
TTCCTACCCATATTTGATTCAATATTACCAATTCTATGCTCAAAACCTACAACATCCCTGAGCCTACTGTCCCAAAGTACCAAGAAATAAAACAGATAATGTCCTCACTCTGACAGACCAAACCTGACAACTGGATTCCACTTGCTATTGGCAACTAGTCATTCCTTATGGCCACAATCACTATCCTCTGCTCTCCACAACCCAGAAAATGTGTCTCCTATAAGTTGTTCATCCCCAACCACAGACCTGCATTTATATGCACCCACTTGGGTACCACACCTTTCAATATTAGCCTTACTCGGAAGCTGGCCGGCCTTCAAGAAATGGCAACTATCCCATAATATCAAGAAAAGTCTTCTTAAACTTTTCCAGTTAAAAGGGTAACTGTATCACTTGGTATAGCATTGCTCTATAACAAATATTCCTTTCTAAATAAATTTTAAAGTATTTTAATGCTACTTTTATTATTTTGTGACAAATACAACCTAATCTCCTGGAAGGTATCATGACAGCCCCAATTTTCTTTAAATTATCTGAATGGATAGTAAAGCCATGAACATATACTAATAAGTGGTATATATCACAATTTCTTCAAAAGCTATTTCAAAACACAGACTCCTTGCCAATTTAATCTAATAATTAAGAAGCTGAAGATTTTGACCTGAGCATGTCTACACATAGAGTTCCTTGGTTTTCTGAATGAATAAATGTCAGAATTCTCTCCTCCCAGGTTATATACAATCAACAAAGTAATCATCAAGTATCTATTATACATTACCTAGTAGAGGAAGACTAAAAGAGGAGTCATTGGGGGTATCAAAATCTAGCTGGAAAGGCCAGGCACGGTGGCTCACGTCTGTAATCCTAGCACTCTGGGAGGCTGAGGCAGGAGGATCGCTTGAGCCCAGGAGTTTAAGGTTGCTGTGAGCTAGGCTGACGCCATGGCACTCTAGCCAGGGCAACAGAGCCAGACTCTGTCTCAAAAAAAAAAAAAAATCCAACTGGAAAAAGAAAACTCAGTCAAGCACTAAATCCGGTCAGGCATCAGAATGCATGACCAAATCTAAATATCTTAACTATAGCCATTAAGTGTATAGGAATAATGTAGTCGATGGATATTTCATGAGAAAAACCAGAAAACTTGCATTCAAACCTAGAATGTATGTATCAAGAACAGCAGCACTGTTATATGTCAGGCACTGTTTCAAGTGCTTTTCACCTACTGATTCGTGTAACCAGCTGGACCGAGAGGATACACACTGGAATGAAAAGTGCAAACAAGGCAGGAAGCACTATGGCTTGAGGAACATCTGGGAGACAAATCGAGAAAAATTAATTTGGTCGGGCTAAATGTGGCCATATTTGATGCTCATTAAAGAGGAACTTACATTGCAGGTGTTGGGTAACAGGGGCAGTCATAGGTTTATCCTGTCAGGCTAGAATCAAGATAAATCAGACGCTTTAAAGGTTTAAAAAGTCTGATCCACATTATGAAGGAGATCAATCAAAGCATGAACCTAAGCACCCTAAGCGTGTGGATGATGTCAGCGGAAAGTAAGAATATGAGGAAATGTGAAAGACACTTTACAAAAGTAAAACAAGAACTGCAAGAGAACAATAAGAGAGTGATAGAGCTGAAACATTTAAAGGATTTTATTTTTGTCAGTTATAGTAGACCTAATGAATAAAAAAAATGGGAAGTGAAAATTTAAGATTTGTGAGTATAATTTTATTTTTTAGCTTTTGCTATATTGAGAAAGTGAGGATTAGAACCCAAGAGGGATTTAATGTAGGTAGGTAAAATACTGTAGGACTCTAGAGCAAACAGGACAAATGAGACAGCGATGTAATTTGGGAGTCATAAGCTTCAAGTCTTGTGAATGTATAAGAGAGCCGTGGATAATGCGCTTAGAGAATTACTGCATGACAGAAGAACAGAAGGTGCATGAAAGAATTTTTAAAGATGCATAGAAGGAAAAGAAAGAGTCCTGGGAATCACCATCCATCCATCCAACAGATACTATGCTAAAATGGGACAATTACATGCCAAGCTTTGTTCCAGGTAGAGTACAGAAATCTAAGCATGGCAGACAAGGTGTGAATATGTACTTCATGGAGGTTAAACTGACATCAATTTAAACCAGGTGATGACTGAGACCTCTAGGATATAGAAATGCCTCCCCCTGGGAAGTGAAGAAAGCACTTGACTAGGAAAGAGAAGGCCCCAGGGTAAGGTGGTCATCAAAAACATAAAATTTAGCTGTCCCCTTTATGGCCACTGAAGACGATTGAGAAACCTGCATGGCACTGGTGTGGGTAGTGATGTACCCAGGGGGCATAAATTTAATCAATGCCTTGGCAATAGTAACACCCAGGAGGTCCACTTACTACTTTATTTCTTAAATCAGAATTCTTTGAGGAGCCCACTATATCTCCCAATTAAACCAGCTGCCTGGGGCCTAGACGGGAGGTAGAATTTACATTTAATATCCTTTTCAAAACCTCACCATTGAGCATTCTGAGAAGTGCCTTGGTCACTATCAGAAATGTTGGGTCGGTAAAGCGTGCCCCGGTGAGGCCTTGTATTGGGGCCTAAGTATATGTATAGACAATTTGTTACTTTGATTTAGATTATGGGTATCTGTGAGCCAAGAGAATCCCAGAGGTCTTTACCCCAAAGGGTCAATTCTTAGGCAATGGCCCAAGAGATTATAAAAATGTACCCATAGAGCCGTTTGTTGGCCAGCATCCAGTGCTAGGAAGATTGCCTGAACATGGCCACTGGTGCTGCCCCCTGATCTTGCACTTGATCAGGGGCATCCCAGTTAAAGGGTGGAAAGCAGCAACATTCCACTGAGCTCTATAATGGTGGTAATGCCATCTAAAAAGTCTAGAAAATCCCATTTCTGTTCACTCAATTAATCTCAAGGGGCTCCCCGGGTAGCCCAGAAGTTTGGGAGACAGAGGACCTCCTCTAATACCAGCGTATCTGGCAAGAGACTGATGACAAAGGAAGGCACCCCCTCCTGCAGGTGAGGTATGCCAGAGGGCCCAAGTGCGGCTCCACCCTGCATTGAGGTGGCCTCACTAGCTGTGCAGAACCTACAGGGCACTGACTCCAGGACCCAAGGCATAATGGGGAGCTGCGTATGGAAGGTCACAGGCTCAGGACCCATAAGAGCCTCTATTTCCAAGAGAGCCCAGTATGTAGGCAGCAATTGCTATTCTAATGGTGCACGGAGCAGCACCAAGGAGGACAGTTTCTGGCATCAGAAGCTCAGGAGCAATTTAGGGACCTCATGAGGCCTGAGAGGAAGCTGCTAAAGCACCTTCAGCAAAGGAGCCTGAGGGCACTAATGGGACTCCCGCTGCTTTACAATGTGAACAGATTCTAGAGCCTTTTGTTGAAATGAACCCATTCGAGGTGGGCCAACTTGCAAATAACAGCATCAATGAAACTAAGTAAAACTTGTAACTGGAGAATATGTTGCTCCAGACCCCAAAGAGGACTAAAAGATACTTGTGTTAACGTGGGTGCTGAGAAGGTCAATGGCTATTAGCAGTGTCAGGAATGCAATGGCCCTTGGTTTACCAGATAATTTTCAGGAATTTAACAGAGGTGGCAAGTCCTTGTACTATGTGTGGGGACCCCTTTTTGTGGGCTCCTTTTTCAGTATTCCTATGTCCTGAATGAGTGTGTCAAATGTACCTTCTCAGAGGAAGATGTCATCAGTGTAACATCACAGCCATACCCCTGGAGAAATGTGGATGCAGTTAAGATCCTAACTGCAGGGACCGTGTGTGACGACAGCGCTGCTGAGGTACCCCGTGGGGAACTGTGGCTGAGAGGCTGTTCAAATGGGCACTGAACAGAACATATTAGCCAAATCTGTAACTGCAAAATATGTGTCAATTGCTGATTAGACGGAGTAATTTCAACAGTACTGGGTGTTGGGTATGGGGGCCTCGATCCAGAGAATTAAGGCAACAGTAATCCACCATGAGGGGCCATTCATTCTTCCAGGTTTACGAGGCCCGACTGGGCTGTTAAATGCAGATGTAGTGAGGATAATCACCCTTTTACACATTATGTTTTATACAATAAGTTTCAATTCTTGAAGACCTTGTTTTAATTTACATTTGCCCTATTAACTATTTTAGCTAAAGTTTCTGCATGGTCCAATTTTGTTAAGCCAAGTTGTTAACTGCCAAAGACTTAATTTAATTTTAATTTATTACTCACTGATTCCACTATGGGATATTTTAAGGCAACGGGTGATATGACCATGGGGAATTTAGGCAAGATGATAGTTACGGTGAGGCACACCTGTTTAGTCTCTACTTAATATTCAGAAACTCCCGTAATATTATACTACCTCGTTTAAATTCAGTGGGATCCCCAGGTGTTTAACTGTAATTTGAGCCCCACTTTTTAAGGCCATGAAGGTTTGCCAATTGGCAAACCTCAGCACATGTTAAGGTTAGTTCAGAACTGATATTGTAGAGGTACAAAAACCAATCAGAGCCATCTTATCTTTTTATTGCATAAACTCTTTTAGGAAATTATGAAATTATAATTGGACCAAACTCTGGATCTTTGTTTTAGGGGTTTATATTACTGTTTCCTTCCCTGTGTCCAGCGTTCGTTCTTTACTCCTCCCCCCGTCACTGAATATACTTTGAGAGTGCAGGTCCTTTTTCTCCTGCTCATATTTATAAATTTTTCCTCCAGAGAGCCCCAAATCACTCTCACCAGGACTAGGGAGTCTCCCGTTCTTCCCAAAACAATGGTTGCTTTACAGGGTTTAAGGACCCCAGGGTTAAGGTGGGCCTTCAATTAACCACTTCACCGTGCCACAGGGTGACCCTGAAGATCATTGTTCCAACAGAGGCACGTGCGGCAGAGTGGCGCAGGGGAAACACGCCAGGCCCACAGCCAGAGGTGGGTGGACTGAAACGGTCTTTGGCAACAGTCCCACCTTTTCTACAGCGAAGGTTTTTTTATTCCTCTTTCTGTATCAACTCCCTCAGAATGTTTTGGATTTCTAACACACAAATTTCAGCTTTCAGTTTTGGTCTCTGTCCTCTCACAATGTGTACATCCTGGGTAGTAACAGGGGAAGGTACAGGAGCCCAGTGGCCCACCTTATAGACAGCTGCCTCTTCTCACAGGGAGGGCCAATCTCCCCAGGGTCAGGATCCAGACTCAGGAAGGTCACTTTGTCTATGGCCTGGGTGGGGGCTAACAAGCCCTGCCATTACAAGAGTATCCCTCTGGCTTGCTGATAAGCATCAGTGCTAAGCAAAGTGCCCTGGCTAGTAGTTTTGCATGAGGAGAGCAGCTGAGTTACCTTCTCCAGTGGAAGGGGCTGGTACCAATGCTCATTCCTCCTTTCTTCCTTCATCAGCCCCTGCACCATGGGCTGCCATGGATGTGCACCTCGATACCCTTGGAGGTCAGAGGAGAGGCTCAACAGCAGCAAGGGAAGCAACAGCATAGAACACGCAAGGCCACTACTCCTGCCTGAACGATTCTCCTTAGGCAACCAAGGTGCCATGTTCAATTCTCCCTGGAGCAGTGGTCTTCTTCCTTTCCAAAAACTTCACAAACGGCCAGACCTGTCCGGGAGGCGGGGCGCATAATCACAAATATCACCTGTATGGCTGCCCCAAGCAGCCAGTGACAGTTAACAGAACAGACACAGTAACAAGAGCGGTCTGGCCTGACTCTTGGCGAGGCGAATCAGCCACCAGCTGGTTAGGGAGCTGTGCTGTTGCTGCCTTTACAGGAGGGCGCCTCAGAAACCACCTAGGAACACACGCCGAATCCGAGGGCACAGCACACCACGGTATGGCCAATAAAAACAATTCTCATGCTGGGGACAAGAGCCTTCTGGAGTGGGAAGAGATGACAACAACTGGCAAAGACAACACAGAGCTATGCAGGCCAAAGCATAAGCCCATCAGCAACTGGCAGTGTGGTCACAGGCGGCCTTTGCTGTGCTGCAGAACCCGTTAATTAGCCAACAGCAGTGATTTAAAGCTCACCAGGTGCCCTCGGTCATTGTTGGACTATCCAGTGCATGATGCCAATTGTTTTAATTGCCTCCTCTTCACCCCACTGGTGAGGGAGGAATTCCCACCCTCGAGTTATGGGATGGTTGGAACACACTCAACACCTAACAGATGAGATTGACAGCAGTTTATTAGTCACAGATACTCGCAGCCCAGGAGAGCAGGACAATGCCTGAGGCAAAGCCACATGGGATTTCACTTGGGAATAAGGGAACAACCAGGGGCTATGGGAGGCAGGCTCTGTACTGTCAAGAGAGCGGGATGCTCTGGTTCCTGTGGGAAGATGTGATTGGCTTGTTTGAACAACTCCCAGGGGAGGCAGGAAACTGAAATGCACTACTCAGGGAAGAGCAAGAACCGTGCCTGGTCCTCTTGACAAGGAAGGCTGTTTGGCTGGGGCCCTCATTTGCAGCGGCAGAGTGGGGAGGGGAACCTACAGTTCCTCCATCATAAGGAGACGTGCCTGATAAGAAATGCTAAAAATCCTGCACAACAAAGTCAAAGCACACTAGACATAACTCAAATCCAAAAGAAGAAGTAAAGAACACTGGTAAAGCAAACTACGTAGATAAATACAAAAGCCAGGAACTTGATGATCCTAAGTGTTCCCTATCTCCATATTTATGATTTCTTTAATGTTTTTCTATACATTTTTCTTATTTTCTTCATTCAAGGCCTTGCTATTGTAAGCAGTTTAAATTGTTTGAATCGTGTTTTCTAAAGACTACTGGTACTTAGAAAGGTAATAATAGATTGTATACATCAATCTTGTATTTAGCCAACTTGCTACATACTCAGACTATTTTTAATCATCTGTCTGTAGATAACTTTATTTTTTCCATAGACAACCACAGCATCCATAATCGGTTTGGCTTCCAATGTTCGTAACTTTTATTAACTTCATGTTTTATCTCATTACTTTAGTTAGGGTCCCCAGAACAGTATTAAATACCAGTGATCAAAGTGAAAAAACTGACTTTTCTCTGATTCGAAGGGGAATGATATTTGACACAGACTCCAGTCAGCTGCCCTTTCTAAGACTGAGGAAGTTTCCTCCTATCCTATTTTAGTAGACGTTTTTATCAAAAATACAGCTGATTTTTCATCAGTTGTTCCTACATTTGTTAGGATGATGAGGGTATTTATTCTTTAAAGTATTAATAAGGTAAATTACAACCAAATACATGCTAATGTTAAATCAAGTGGGTTGTTTTAAAGTCATTACTGGATACAATTTCCTAATACTTTATTTAGAATTCCTAATTTTGTAACTATCCATTCTTGTTCTTACCTTGTAAGATTTTTTAATCAACATTATACTGGTTTCATAGTAAATTCTGGGGAGTCTTCCTTAACTTGTCTGAATCTCTAGAAGAACTTGTATGACATTAAAATGATTTGATTCTTAAAGATTTGGCAGAAGTTGCCTAAAAAACAATTTCATAATTTGTTTTCTTTCTTGAAAGATTTTTAACAACTGACTCAATTACTACAATGATTTTGAAATTATTCTGACATTGTATTGCTTTTCTTCTGTTTTGGCATATTCTATTTTCCTAGAAATTTTTTCATTCTAAGTTTTCAAATTTATTAGCATGAAGTTGTTCATAATATTCTCGTATAAACTGTTAAAATATGTACTGACATTGCAGTTATGTTCTTTTTTTCTATTCCTAGTATTTTATAATCTATTATGAAACATTTTTAAACATACATAAAACTAAGGATAATAGTATAAAGAACCCTCATGTACCCCTCCATCTACTTTCAACAATTATCCATATTTTGTAACCTGTGTTTCATATTCAATTCCCTAACACACAAACACACACACACACACACATGAATGGTAGGGGAAACATTACATCAAATTTCATACAATTCAATAATGTATCCTAAATATTCCAGCACACATGAGAGAATGCGGGCTAAGTCGTCATTGATATTTATTAAAATCGGTACATTATTAATTACAGATTTTTCAATGCATTTAATTGTTACTGAATGCTGAATTCTATATCCTTTCATTGTTCTAAAATTATTGTGTTTCAAATTTTCTACGTTTTTATTAAAGAATTTTATGCTTGATTTATCAATAATGTAAAGGGATATATTGCAATCTCCTATAAGAATGGTATATTTGGCAGTTCTCACTATAGTTTTAACAAATTTTCTTTGAAGCTATTTTTTCTTTTTTTCATTTAGAGACAGGGTCTCACTCTGTCACTCAGGCCAGAATGCAGTGGCACTATCACAGCTCACTGCAATCTCAAACCACTGGGCTCAAGCAACCCTCCCACATCAGACTCCAGAGTAGCTGGGACTATAGGCAAGCACCAGTATGCCCAGGTAATTTTTTTTTTTTTTTTTTTTTTTTTACGTTTTGTAGAGACGGGGTCTCTCTCTGTTGCTCAGGCTGGTCTCAAATCCTGGCCTCAAGCATTCCCCCTGCTTCTGCCTCCGAAAGTCCTAGGATTACAGGCATGAGTCACCACACCTGGCTGCATCTATTGTTTTAGATCTAATTGTTATTTCTTCCTTTGATGATGAAACATTTGTCATTGTGTAGTGACCATTTTTATCCCAACAGAGATTCTTGTCTTAAACTGATTTTGTCTGATATCCATTGAGATATCCTAATTCTATTTTCTATAGTATTTTACTCTGTATGTTTACTCCTTTTAAATTCTAGCATTTCATGTTTAAATGTTTTAGGTATAACTCACAAAAAACCTATAGCTAGGCCGGGCGTGGTGGCTCACAGCTGTAATCCTAGCACTCTGGGAGACCGAGGCGGGTGGATTGCTCAAGGTCAGGAGTTTGAGACCAGCCTGAGCAAGAGCAAGACCCCGTCTCTACTAAAAAGTAGAAAGAAATGATCTGGACAACTAAAAATATATAGAGAGAGAAAAATTAGCCAGGCATGGTGGCGCATGCCTGTAGTCCCAGCTACTCGGGAGGCTGAGGCAGAAGGATTGCTTGAGCCCAGGAGTTTAAGGTTGCTGTGAGCTAAGCTGACGCCACGGCACTCACTCTAGCCCGGGCAACAAAGCGAGACTCTGTCTCAAAAAAAAAAAAAAAAACAAAAAACCTATAACTAGCTTTTTAAAAATCCAATATGATTATCTCTGTCTTTTATCACAAGAATTTAGTCCACTTTCACTTACTGTAATTACTAAAATATACAGAGTTATTTCCTTTTGTTTTTCCTTTGTGGCTTTTGTATGTTCTACAGTTACCATCCTTTACTCCCTGCTGCTTTATTACCATTTTTGGCTCTGACTCAATTTTTTCTTTTTTTTAAAATGATTGTTTTTTATTTTCCATTTTCTCCCCTTTACAAGTTTGAAAGTTACAGTTATTGTTTTGCATATTTTGGTACTTACCCATTAAATTCCCTTAAATGTATATTTAAGTTAACATGTCTTCAGAAAAATAAAAGGATTTTAGAACAGAAGTGTAATTAACCACAAATTGAGTTACACGTTGTTTTCCAATATTTTGTTTTTGCCCTTTTTATATCCAACCAGTACTACTTTATACAGAAAATGTTTGTTTAGATTTACCTACATCCTTACCCCTGCACTATTTCTCCCCGTTTTTCCCCAACTGAATAAATTATATCTCTATGTATCAAGTGCCACTTTTTCTTATACTCCAAAAATAATCTAACAAATCCTTTTTGGGGAACGCCTTCAAAATATATCCAGAAACCATATACTTCATATAACCTCCATAACTCCCAAGCTAGTGTAAGCCACCTCATCCAACAGTGATGGACTACTGCTGCCCCCGCCATTATGCTACCTCCCTCAGTGACATTTTCTCTTCACGGCAGCCAGAGAGAGATGAATCAGATCCTGTTACTTCTTTGCTCAAAATCACCAATGCCTGGAATATTCAGAGACCACATGGCTCATATACTCCCTCACTTCACTAAAATTTGTGTTCTGATTTTGACCCCAAAAGGGTCTTTCTAAAAACATTTGCTAAAATATACCAATTTTACTCTCCTCCAAAACAAAAATATAATTTCCATAATAGCAGATCATTACATGTCCACAGCTCACAGACATAACTGTTATGAAATTAGTAAAGTAATACTTGTTGAATGAATACATGATATGCAATTAAAATGATAAATAATTAAAAGAAGACAACCAATAGGGAGAGAATAAAGGATCTAAAATGAGATACGAATTAGATTTTTGTAAACACTAAGAATGGTAAATTAGTCTAAAAAATTCAAGTGAAAACCCAAGATCATTCAGCTATGAGAGCATTACCCACAAGTGTGTTTTATGTACCTAAGGAAAACAAGCCAGTTATTCTAGGCCACTTTGAAAGTGGTGCCTCTAAAAATAAATTCCTAAAAAATCCTCAAAGGGCCAACAACTGAAGGGACCAGATCTAACATCACTTGGCTTACAGCTGTCACTAACTCACCTGGGTGGCTCTGGCTTGGGGACTCTTCCTCCCCTATCCATGGCTCCTCTCCTTGCTCCAACTTGAAGACCACCTCTGGCTTGGTAACGCAACACCCTGTGAATGGAAATGACTCAGGACTTGCGCCAGGCTTACAGGTTTCAGGGCCTCTGAAGAAAAAAGGTGCAGCTTCGGGAGCTGTACAACAACAGGGCCATTTAAACTTTTCACTGGAAGAGGGGGAAAACTGCTTATAGTGACCAAAAGGGATCAATCGCATAATAGGTACAGCCCAGGGGTCACCTTTGAACCCTAAATTTCAATGCTGAAGATCATTAATCTCTCCGAAGATCACACATATCAGCAGCCAAAAAAGAAATAAATGCTATTGGGAATTACACAGAACACAATCCTACCCACTGAGACGAGGTGGCTGTAGTTCTCCAGGGTCACATCCCTGTACAGAGCCCTCTGAGCAGGGCCCAGGTGCTGCCACTCCTCCTGGGTGAAGCCCACAGTCACATCCTTGAATGACACTAATACCTAAAAAAGTATATTTGTGTTCATTTTACAGTGACCCGAACAGATAGCATGCAATGTTTAGGATCTAATATCTTGTCACATTCACTGTTGACACCTGAAGAGAAAAGATCACACAGTACACCTACTCTGTACTTTATCTGGCATTGTATGTTGTAGGAGAACAAATCAGAGAAGTACCCTAACCATGTATTAATATCTTGATTCACGAAAAAAAAAAAAATCTGAGGTTCCCCGATGTGTCTGGAACTGTCTTTCTAGGGACATAAAAATGAATTTTTAAAAACCTTGCACAAGAGCTCATTATATCATTGAGAGACATATTTAAAAATATATTCCTGCAATAAGGTTTCACAGAAGAAATGCTAGAAGAATCTAAAAGACAGTGGTTGCACAGGAGAGAAATGTTAGATTCTATTTCGTATATGAGACTGAGCCACCTTAACGAAGTGAAGCTTTAAGTCCGGACAAATCTGTCATGTGTTCTTGTGACTATGGACCAGTAACACAGCAAACGCCTAGAGGCACTGAAAACACAGGGCAAGTCAGTGGAACTACAAATAGACGGTTTGTTGGTGAAAGGACTGAGCTGGAATTAAGATACAGATCCATAAGCAAAATCAAGAGCAAGATTTTAAGTAATCTAGGACTAACTCCTTCTCCAAAATGTTTTACCATGAGTTACATACGTATACTACAAAATTTCCCTTTTTTTAGGTATAAGTAATGTAAACAGATATGCTAGTTATTTTCTCTTGACATGCTGACTTTCTTAAGTACTCCCTAAGGCCGTGGTCCCCAACCAGTATGTGGCCTGCCAGCAGCAGGAGGTGAGCAGCCTGCTCCGCCATCACCGTCGTCACCGCACAAGCTCCACCTCCTGCCTCCTGTCAGATCAGGATTCTCACAGGAGCTCAACCTCGACTGTAAACTGCGCATGCGAGGGGGTCTAGGTTGCGCGCTCCTCGTGAGACTCTAATGCCTGATGATCCGAGGTGGAGCTGAGGCGGTGATGCTAGCGCTGGGGAGCAGCTGCAAACACAGATTATCATTAGCAGTGAGGTTTGACTGCACAATAAATGTAATGTGCTTGAATCATCCCCAAATGATTCTCCCCCCATCCTCCTTCCCCCGGGGCTGTGGAAAAACCATCTTCCATGGAACCAGTCCCTGGTGCCGAAGATGTTGGGGACTGCTGCAGTAAGGCATACACTGGCCACTTCAACATCACAGCTGCGGTAATGAGGAGCCAAAGAAACGGTAAGGTAAGCCCTGGAGGTATATGTCCAAATTTGCATTTTAGAAGGAATGATAGAAAGAATGGAGAATGGCTTAAGAGGAAACTCAGGGCAAAAACCAGAGGGCAAGATGACCACCTGTATAAAGGTGGTAACAATGGGCAGGAGCAGGAAACCAGCCTGCCCCATTTTGTACAGACAGTGAGCTAAGAATAATCTTTGTTTTTCACATTTGTTTGTTCATTTTTCAGACAGGGTCTCGCTCTGTCAGCCAAGCTAGAATGCAGTGGCATGATCACAGTTCACTGCAACCTCAGACTCCTGGGTTCCAGCGATCCTCCTGCCTCAGAACTACAGGCGCACGCCACCATGTCCAGCTAATTTTTCTATGTTTTTGTAGAGACAGGGTCTTGCTCTTGCTCAGGCTGGTCTCAAGCTCCTGGCCTCAGCCTCCCAAAGTGCTAGGATTACAGGCGTGAGCCACTGCACTACATTTTTAAATGGTTGACCAAAAAAAAAAATCAAAGGAATGTTTTTTGACATATTATATATATAACAATTATTTAAAAATTTGAATTTCAGTGTCCATAAATACAATTTTATTAGAACACAAGCATGCTTGTTTGTGTCCTGTCTATGGGTGCTTTCACGAAACAACAGCAGGGATGAGTAGCTGCCACAGACTGTATATGGCACTCTCACTGCTGCCTGACACACCACCAATCACAGATAAGGATGCAGTTATAACTCCACTGCATTGCGAGTGTCGGGCCTAAGGCCATATTGTGACATTTTATTTTTTATTACCAGTGCCTATAATGGTTTTGTCTGATATAACCAGAAGAGCTAACATGTAAATATTAAGTGGGGGGGGAGAGGAAGAGGAGGAGGAGGAAGAGGAGGAAGAGGAGGAAGAGGAGGAAGAGGAGGAAGAGGAGGAAGAGGAGGAAGAGGAGGAGGAGGAGGTGGTCTTGCTGTCTCAGGGGTGGCAGAGGTAGAAGAAAATCTATATGCGAGTACACTCGTGCAGTTCAAACCATGTTGCTTGTTCAAGGGTCAACTGTATATTTTATTATGTTCTATTCAAATATATTTAGTAAACTAAGATGGATATTTAAAACCAAGTAAGGCCAAGTGAAGTAGCACATGCCTATAATCCTGGCACTTTGGGAGGCCCAGGTGGGAGAATTGCTTGAGGCTAGGAGTTCGAGACCAGCCTGAACAAGAGCCAGACATTGTCTCTACAAAAAATAGAAAAATTAGCCGGGCGTGGTAGCACATACCTGTAGTCCCAGCTACTCAGGAGGCTGAGGCAGGAAGATGACTTGAGCCTAGGAGTTTGAGGTTGCAGTGAGCTATAATGACACCACAGCACTCCAGCCTGGGTGACAGAAACTCTTGTCTCTTAAAAAAAAAAAATCTTAAAATGTGAATTTCCTGATATAGGTGTTTAATGCCATAAATTCTAAATACTGCTTTAGTACATATCACTAATTTTTGTATGTTGTATTTGCATTTTCAGTCAGTTCAAAATAGTTTCCAATTTCCATTATGATTTTCACTTTGTCCTATGGGTTATTTAGAAGTATACTAGTTTCCAAACAATTAGCTGTTTTTCAGACAGCTTTCTGCTTTCTCAGGTAAGTACAAGTATAAGTACCATTTCATTGGCTCCGCATTACCGCAGCTGTGATGTTGAAGTGGCCAGTGTATGCCTTACTGCAGCAGTCCCCAACATCTTCGGCACCAGGGACCGGTTCCATGGAAGATGGTTTTTCCACGGCCCTAGGGGAAGGAGGATGGGGGGAGAATCATTTGGGGATGATTCAAACACATCACATTTATTATGCAGACAAACCTCTGCTAATGATAAGGTAAGAAAGCTCTCTGTTTTCTCACTGTGGTGAGAGAATATACTTTGTACAACTCGAATCCTTTTATACTTGAGACTTGTTTTATGGCCCAGAACACTGTCTTGGTAAATAGCCCATGTGCACATGAAAAGAGTATGTATTCTGTTGTAGACTATTCTGTAAATGTCAGGTCAAGGTGGCTGATAGTTTTGTTTAGATCTTTATCCTTACAGATTTTTCTGTCTAGTTATTCTCCAATTACTGAGAAAAGTGTTTTGAAGTCTCTGACTATAACTGTGCAACTGTCTATTGGTCTTGTAGATCTGTAAGTTTTTGTTTCATGTATTTTGAAGCTCTGTTTTTAGGTACATAAACATTTAGGATTTTTGTGTCCCCTTGATGAGCTGACTCCTTTATCATTATATAAGGTTCTTTTTATCCCCAGTACAGGTTGACTATCCCTTACCTGAAACGGTTGGGACCAGAAATGTTTTAGATTTTAGATTTTTTGAGATTTTTGAATATTTGCATTATACTTACAGGTTCAGCATCCCTAATCAGAAAATCCAAAACCTGAAATGCTCCAATCAACATTTCCTTTGAGCATCAATGTGAGCATTCAAATGGTTTCAGATTTTGGAGCATTTCAAATTTCAGATTAGGGATCCTCGACCTGTAATAATCTATGCCTGACATTTAATACAGTGTTAGCATGGTATATCTCCTTCATTTGACTAGCATTATCACGGTATATCTTTTTCAATTCTTTTATATTTAACCTATTTCTATCTTTATATTAATGTGAGTTTGTTGTCTGTAGTATATAAACAAGCCTTGTTTTTTTAAAAAAAATCCAATCTGGCAATCACTGCCTTTGGATATTTGGGACACATATATAATATGAATATTGATATGATTATACTTAAGTCCATAATCTTTCCATTTGTTTCCATCTTTCTATTTGTCCCAGCTGTTGTCATTTTTTCTCTTTTTCTGCCTTCTATTGGATTAATTCAGCATTTTTTATGATTCTTCCTTTTAGGACATTGCTCAAATGTCACTTTCTTAATAAAGCTAATTTATTCCTAGCTAATTTGTCATTTTTGACATTACAGATACCCCTATTTTTCTTTCATTTCCATTTCTAACTTGTTATTGGCTAAAATGTTTAAAATATGTATCTAATTAACCCATTAGCTAGGGGCTTCTATATGTTTATCTTGTATCCAAGATAAATATATGTTGATGTAATATTGCCAATAAGTTTCCTATTGTTGAAGTAGCCACACTTTCTTGACATAAACCCTACTAGGTCAGTCATTTATTCAGTGAACATATGTCGAGAGCCTGCTGTCAGTGTTGGAAAGATCGCTGTGAACAACAGTTACCACTTTCACAGCATGTTCTGATGGGACATGCTATATTATTCTTTTAGTATATTCCTAAATGTAGTCTGCCAGTATTTTATTAGGAACATTTAAATTAAAAATTTAAGTGATTTGTTTCCTGTGGTTTTCTTTGTTGTGTTACCTCACAAGGCTTTGTTAAGTATATATTCTCAAAGCTGACTATATTTTTGCTTTATTATCCTGATTATTAATGCCAGCTTTAGATTTAATCTCTTTTATGGGCTAGTTCCAACAAACCGCTTTTAGTTTTATATTTAGCCTTGCTCATTTTTTTTTGTTTTATTTTAATTCTATTCAATTATGATTTTATCCTTACTTTGTCCTCTTTTTTTCTTTTCCAATTTCTTTTAGACACATATGATTCATAATGATTTTCAATTTAGTTTTAAAAATAAGTTAAAGACAAGTACTCTGTAATAACTTTACTTGTGGCACTAACATTATCGTGTAACATAGTCCCCTTTCGTTTTATTCCAGATAATTAGTAATTTGAATTTTGATATTTATTTTAGACCTAAAGTTTTATTTAGGGGACTATTTCTTTTTCTTATGAGTATATATCCTAGTTAAAGTCATCTATCTAGTCCTTTTAACTTTAAAGCTCCTAACTGAGGATGTAGCATCTCAAAAATTCTACTTCTAACAAATCTCTGCTTTTTAGAATTTATTAAAAATTTCTTAGTGACCAGAATATGATCTAATGATAAAAATGAGTGATGAAAAAATCTGTTGTCAGATGACCCGGTTCCCATCCTGGGCATGGTACTTAACTTTGCTTCAGTTTTCTTTACTTTGGGAAAATAATGATATCTATATTTTATGTTTGTCATTGAGAATTATTAGATTATAAACGTTTAAGATATTTAGAAGACTATCTGGCATAGAATAAACACCACTAAATTTTAGTTATTATTATCTCATGGATTTCTGTAAATTTTCTCTGAACAAAAGAGTAAAATATTCTGTTTGTGTAGAATACCACACGATAGCTTCCTTTGCTTATTTTTATCTCCTTGATGTGTCAGAAGTTGAAACAGGTGTCTTACCCCTCTCAATAGTATGTTTTCTGTAACCAAGGTAGCACTTGCTTCTGTATTTGGCTATATAAAATGCTTTTATCCTCTTGGCCAATTTTGCTATTTATCATTGTGTGATATCTATTTTCATACCATTAAGGTCAAGGTTAAGACTGTAAGTTCCACTTCGATATCAATAAGGCTGCTCTTGCTTCCCCTTTATTGCCTTTGCCTGAAATATTTTGCCTACTTCTTTGCTTTCCTTCCTTCATCTCTGTTTTAGATCTATTTCTTAAAAACATCGTATGGCTGGATTTTTTTTTTTAAACCATTATGATTATCTAAGAAATTCACCCATTCACATTTTTTGTGATAATATATATATTTGTTTTTCCTCTACATCTTGGTTTATCAACTATTATATTTGAGTATAACATAATATATATGCATTTTAATTTACACCATTAACACATTTTTTCAGTTTCTTTACTTTTTCTGACTTGTTCAGAAAAGAAAGGCCTGAAATGTGAATTAGAATTACAGACACAAATGCCAGACAGTGTAACTCTGAACCACCTCATAACTACAACCTAAAGAGGAAAAAAAAATCATTTACTGAAATAGTCTGCAGATACACTCAACTTCTTCCTCCAGATACTCTACATTTTATCCCTACATCAAGCAGCAACATCAGAAAATGGTGTAAAGCAGTGCTGTCCAATTTGGCAGCCACTAGCCACATGTAACAATTAAGCACTTAAAATGTTACTATGTAACCTAGACAACACATTTATTTTTAATTAAATTTCAATATCCACACATGGCTAGTGGCTACTCTACTGGATGGCATACTACACTAGACTACATATTTTTATTCTCTGAAAACCTATATCCACCTAGTTTTCCTTAGCACCAGAGTCCTCTATTTCCACTGAAGAACTACTGAATGAAAGAGGCCACATTTCTTTTATTGAAGTTATTGGAAGGTTGTACAGTTCATCACCCAAAGTATAAGAAAGGAACATTTTTATTTAGACTTTAATCCCAGGAAGTCTTCATGCCCCATTAACAATCAATATGGTTTTTCATTATGGAACATGTAAATCATTTAACAGATGTCTACATTTTGTCATGGCTATTAGAGAGATCGGAGACAAATTTGTAGCTCAATTGTGAAAACTCTGGAAGATCATAAAACTCATACTTACCTATACATTAAATCATCTTGTTATTAATCTGCTACTATGTATTTTCCCTATTGATATCTATTTCTATATTTCCACTCTAGTGATCCTTAAAAGCCTCATACAAGGCAGGCATTATAAATAAAGTTGGTAATAACAATTAAATAACTCACCTGGGATCTGTCCATTTTCTACTGGTCTTGGAAAAACGTGAAGTGTGAAGGTGATGCTGAGGAAGAAAGAAGTAAGAATGAAGTCAGGAGGAATCTGGCCTGCCTTGCAGCTACTGGACTCAACGTCCTAAAATGCTCTGCAGAAGAAGCAGTTTCAACAATGTGGAGACATGTATGACCAGATCGTATTTAGCTCAGATGTCCAATTTTTCACTGGGTGAAAGCAAACACATGTATCCCAATGATTAACAATGTATATCCCAATGATTAACAATGTATGTCCCAATCTGACTGAGACACATAAAAAATTTTAAATACAACCAATTAATAAATTACAGAATACTAATATAGGAACAATGTCTTCATTAAAACTAATGTGGTAGGAAATACTGTTTGCATTGTTCATCTGTTTTCCTATGAATATAATACTGGGAATATTGTTGAAGTTGAACAATTCACAGAAATTCTGGAAAAGAGAATGAATGCTTTAGTATAAGATTTTTTTAAAATATTTGTTGTCCTACCTTGATTGCAATTTTGTAATCTTTTGATAAGACTTGTTTTAACTGTGCAAAGGAAACAAGAAACCAAGAAACTCTTGTCTCTATCAGTAACAAAAGAGTGACCTGTAACAATCCATTGACTCTCTCAGGCTCTGCGTTTTATCTTTCAAATGAAGCAGAAATAGATAAACCTCTACACTCTTCTTGCACTACCATTTTGTGATTCTAAGATCAGAATAAAGAATCAAAATATCCAGACATCAAATACATGGATAGACATCACACATGAGCTCAGACTCTGAAAAACATCAGTGGAGAACAAAAGAAATGTGGGCTGTTTGGAGAGGTCAGATTAAACTTCCTCAGCTCTGGTGAGCGATCCCTTCCCCCAGGCCAAGCACCACAGAGAAGGGACGTTTCCTGTGCAACCTGCTCCTAATTCACCCCTCTCCTGCTCTCCAGGGATGCGTTGCCAGGCAACCCAT
>NW_012150108.1:414438-415443 GCF_000956105.1 Propithecus coquereli | reverse complement strand
TCACAAATCCCAAACTGATATAGTTCTATTCAGTACAGACTTGCTAATATAGGGTATAAACCTTTCTGGACACTGTTAAAAGCTTCAAAATATTAATTAGGTTTCCAAATATCAATTATTTTCTATTCAATGCAATGTCACTTCCGGGCAAAAGATATCTCGTATTTATTGGGTGCTCCATCCCCACCCTGGGTTGTTTCTGCTGTGCAGTGAGTCCGACAAAAGGGTCAAGGTTTCTGAGCCTTCAGGATGTTGACAGGAGTTTCTTCTGTGTTGTCTCTCTGATGTTTGTGAAGTCAGGATTCTGGTAAAAGTTTCATTATATTCATAGGGTTGCTCCCTACCTAGTGTGTGTTCTCTGGTGTGTTGCAAGAGATGACTTCTGATGGAAAACTTTCCCACGTTCGTCACATTCATGGGGTTTCTCTCTTGTGTGGGTTCTCTGATGTACTGTGAGAGATGATTGTGGTAGAAAGTTTTCTCACATTCGTTACATTCGTAGGGTTTCTCCCCTGTGTGAATTCTCTGATGTTCTCCAAGTTTTGACTTCACAGAGAAGGATTTTCCACATTCATTACATTGATAGGGTTTCTCTCCTGTGTGAGTTCTCTCATGATCAATGAAGTTTGGCTTCTGGGAGGTTTTCCCACATTCCTTACACTCATAGGGTTTCTCGCCAGTATGTATTCTCTGATGTACTGTGAGAGCTGACCTATCACTGCAGGCTTTCTGACATTCATTACATCCACAGGGTTTCTCCCGTGTGACTTCTCTGATGTACTGCAAGGCCTAATCTATATCCAAAGGGTTTCCCACATTCAGTGCATTCATAGGGTTTTTCTCCTCTGTGTATCCTCTGATGTAGAATGAGAGAGGATTTATGGGTGAAGATTTTCCCACATTCACTACATTCATGCGGTTTTTCTCCTGTATCTGTTTTCTTTTTTCTTTTTTTTTTTTTTTGGGACAGAGTCTCACTGTGTTGCCCGGGATAGAGTGCTGTGG
>NW_012150108.1:411211-414388 GCF_000956105.1 Propithecus coquereli | reverse complement strand
ACTCTGTCTCAAAAAAAAAAAAAAAAAATAGCTTCCGCCCTTGCAAATCTAGAATCTATTCCTTTGCGGGAGGGTCCCTTCCACTTCCACTCGGAAGCTCTGGTGTGAGGTCTGATGCTTCAGGGGGTTCTCCCAGGTGGGACACCCTCCCTCTCAGGTCTCTAGAACTGCTTTGTTCCAAGGGAGAGGGAACCTGGCCTAGAAGACAAAATCGTCTAGCGGGAATCTTCATATAGGGTCCCCAGTCCGGCTCTCTGGGGGGCCACTGTCCCCTAGAATCCCGGGCTAGCCCTTCCGTAAGCCCGAAGCAAGACCCCCGGGCTTCTGAGGCGTCAGACCTGTGCCGCCCGGGGCTGCGAAGGACCCCACGCTGGCTGGCTTCCGGGCACAGTATCTTAGCAGCGGCATCGTGAGATCTGGCCAACAGACCCGGCCTTCAACTCCCGCGCCCGCGGGCTCCGGGAACCTGGGTCAATCAGCCACCTCTCCGTGCCTGTTTTATTTGCTACAACAGGTGGCGGTGAGAACTCGCCGAGATACCAAAGGAAAACAACACCCGCTTAACCACTAACTACCAGATACAAGGCTAAACGCTTCACACGTGGCATCGTTCAGAGGGCGGAGAAGCCCGCGGGAGCCGGGTCCTCTTCGGGGAGCCCGCCGGGGTGGCCGTCCGCGGGGACACGGCCTGGGGTCCGCGGCGCCCGGCCGCGCTCTCCCCGTGGCCCGGCCCGCGCCCGCCAGCTCGGGTCCACGCGGGCTCCCCTCGACCCGCGCTCCTACCTCCACGCAACCCCGCAACCCCCACGGCGCGCTGAGCGCGCGGCGCAGCGCCCAGACCTGTGCAAGCCGCTACCGCCCACAGGACGCCGCCGCGCCCGCCGTGAAGCTCCCGCCACGGAGCGCGCATGCGCACAGACGCCGCAGCGCGCAGCTTCCCATCAGCCCCCGCGAGGGAGGAGGGCGCCTCCGCGGGCGGCCGGCGGGGCGGGACCCCGGGAGCAGCAGGTGCCTGGCGGGTGCTGGAGACGCGGGGCTGCCTCGAAGACCGACCCGAGCCCCGCTCTGCTAGGAAAACATAGCCGGACAGCCAGGCTTCTCCCAACGAAAATTTCATCATCATGTCTCTGCCAGGCTAGCCTCCAAGAATGACACAGTAATACACGAAGACTTAGGAAAATCAGAAAGTTGACACAAACCGAAAGAAAGAACATTAGACACAGCGTAATCAATAGACGCACCACCTTATGAGAGTTTACAGCAATGCGAACATTTATATTCGTAATATTTATCACCATCCTTTCAGAAAACGTTTTCTTGAAAAATATAACACCGATTTTTTCCCAGTGATAATAAAAGAAATAAGCTCCATTCACTGTATTATAGCATCAAAAATTGTGCAAAATATTTATTATTCGGGTTAATAAAAGAGGAAAAGCTAAAGAAAATGGCATTTTGTAGTATATGACATTTAAAAGAATTGAATAGGTAGAGATTCCTAGGACTTTCCCAGAATCTTTAACAATATTCCATACAAGTTTTTGTGCCAGTTTTCTCTTTGCTTCTTATTTCGTACTGCCTTACTCAACAAGACGTTGTCACCTTACTCTAAGAGGAAAAAAAAAAGTTTTTAATGGTAATGCCTGCCATATATTAAAAGTATTCTATTTTTTTAGCTTAAAATTGACCCCAAAGGGTAGCTAAGAATTTATTTAGTGGAGAAAGAATTGAGTATTCAATTAATCATAACGGACAAATAATTAGGCACTTGAAATTGAACCAGTTCACACATTGCAATAAACGCATTTCAAATATGAAATCAGAATTAAATTTTATATGTAAATTACTATATTCTTCTCATAATTGTTTTTTAACGATGTACTTCCTAGCACTGGCCAAAGAGCCTGGATGGACCAAGTAACAATTAGCACAGTCAGTACCAAAAAATTATCCACTAAAAATAGACATCGATCTTCGGAAAAGTGACTGATTACAAGTCAGGCCAGGAAAAGTACAAGATGAAACCAGGAAATCTTACTGTGTTAGAGAACAAAAAAGCACTCACAGATCAATGGGGTAAAATAAAATAACACAGGAGCCAGCCTGAAGAGCATAATTTGGATGTTAATTAAGGCACCTTCCATTAGCATAATTTGGAGGTTAATTAAGGCACCTAAAAGAATAATTTTTATATGGGGGGTATACTTTCACTTCCAGGAAGAAAGAGTAGATGTACTTTTCCCTATTCCATCTGCTAAGTACAGCTAAAAACCCTGGACATTATGTATAAAAGCCAGGCATGGTGGTGCACACCTGTATTCCCAGCTGCTTGGGAGGCTGAGGCAGGAGGATTGCCTCAGGAGTGTGATCCCAGGAATGTGAGGCCAGCCTGGACAACATAACAAGACCCTGTCTCCTAAAAACAAAACAAAACAAATATAAGAAGACCCAAAGATGGAGAGAAGGTGGAAAACCACCTAGGGACCACAGGATCCAAGGAATGAAACAGTGAGTTGACTGAGTTTCCTTTTTGCCTCAAATATTCCAAATTTTGGAAGTAAAGGAGGTGACAACCTGGAAAGGCCAGGGGAACAGACAACAAATGCCCAAAAAAAGCCTGCAAGAACCAAAGGATAAGGAAAAGGGCAGCCTAGCAAGACAGAAAACTTTAGTCAATAACTCCTACACCCCAGACAAACATCACAGAAGCAACTATGACCCCAAGCCCACCCATACCAGTGAAGATCAAGCAGAAAGCCTAGACTTCCACCCTTACCAGGCTGTAACAATGCACATCACTCCCCCTACAGAGGAAAGGAGCTAGGACATTGGTCTCCAGCCAGCAGCAATGAGGCTACCCCGACACAGTGCTGGTGGGGACCGTGTGGGGAGCCAGAACTCCCACTCTCTCCCAGAAGTGACTAGGAGCCCCCTGCTCAGGTTTCAAAGAAGGATAAGTGGAAATGTGGACTTCTGCATCCACCTGTCAATAAAGAGGCAGAGCCCTGCTTCCCCTGCTGGAACAGTGTCAGAGGAAGACAACTGAAACAGAAGGTTTAAATAAGCCCAAGTCTCCTAAGGCCATGTGAAAATATCCAAATTTCTATCAAAACACCACTCATGGGGCCGGGCGCGGTGGCTCACGCCTGTAATCCTAGCTCTCTGGGAGGCCGAGGC
>NW_012150108.1:407881-409776 GCF_000956105.1 Propithecus coquereli | reverse complement strand
AAATTTAAAAATTTAAATTCACAAATCCCAAACTGATATAGTTCTATTCAGTACAGACTTGCTAATATAGGGTATAAACCTTTCTGGACACTGTTAACAGCTTCAAAATATTAATTAGATTTCCAAATATCAATTATTTTCTGTTCAATGCAATGTCACTTCCGGGCAAAAGATATCTCGTATTTATTGGGTGCTCCATCCCCACCCTGGGTTGTTTCTGCTGTGCAGTGAGTCCAACAAAAGGGTGAAGGTTTCTGAGCCTTCAGGATGTTGACAGGAGTTTCTTCTGTGTTGTCTCTCTGATGTTTGTGAAGTCAGGATTCTGTTAAAAGTTTCATTATATTCATAGGGTTGCTCCCTACCTAGTGTGTGTTCTCTGGTGTGTTGCGAGAGATGACTTCTGATGGAAAACTTTCCCACGTTCGTCACATTCATAGGGTTTCTCTCTTGTGTGGGTTCTCTGATGTACTGTGAGAGATGATTGTGGTAGAAAGTTTTCTCACATTCGTTACATTTGTAGGGTTTCTCCCCTGTGTGAATTCTCTGATGTTCTCCAAGTTTTGACTTCACAGAGAAGGATTTTCCATATTCATTACATTGATAGGGTTTCTCTCCTGTGTGAGTTCTCTCATGATCAATGAAGTTTGGCTTCTGGGAGAAGGTTTCCCACATTCCTTACACTCATAGGGTTTCTCCCCAGTATGTATTCTCTGATGTACTGTGAGAGCTGACCTATCACTGAAGGCTTTCTGACATTCATTACATCCATAGGGTTTCTCCCGTGTGAGTTCTCTGATGTACTGCAAGGCCTGATCTATATCCAAAGGGTTTCCCACATTCAGTGCATTCACAGGGTTTTTCTCCTCTATGTATCCTCTGATGTAGAATGAGAGAGGATTTATGGCTGAAGATTTTCCCACATCCACTACATTCATGCAGTTTTTCTCCTGTATCTGTTTTCTTTTTTCTTTTTTTTTGGGGGGGAGGGGACAGAGTCTCACTGTGTTGCCCAGGATAGAGTGCTGTGGCGTCATCCTAGCTCACAGCAACCTCAAACTCCTGGGCTCAAGGGATCCTCCTGCCTCAGCCTCCAGAGTAGCTGGGACTACAGGCATGCGCCACCATGCCAGGCTAATTTGTTCTATATATTTTTAGTTGTCCAATTAATTTCTTTCTAATTTTTAGTAGAGACGGGGTCTTGCTCTTGCTCAGGCTGGTTTCGAACTCCTGAGCTCAAACAATCTGCCCGCCTCGGCTTCCCAGAGAGCTAGGATTACAGGTGTGAGCCACCGCACCCAGCTGCTGTATCTGTTTTCTGATGTACAGGAAGCTTTGGCTTATTGCAAAGTGTACTAGCATACTGATTAGTTTTACAGGCTTTCTTTCCTATATGTGTTTCTTGATGCTGAGTGAAATGTGGCTTCTTGCAGAACACTTCCCAATCTCTATTACAATCAAAAGTTTTCCCTCCTTTATAAATTTGTTAAGTGTGAGTGAGGAATGCCTTCTTGACAAAACTATTCTCACTCTCATTACACTCACAGTATTTCTTTTCCATGATAACCCTGTGGTGTTTATTTAGAGTTGGCATCTCACCAACACACCTCCTCCCACAGTCTTTAAACTCATAGTGATTCTCCCTCGTATGAGTTTGCTGATGAACAACGAACATTGGTCTATCAGAAAAGGCTTTCACATGTTCATTATATTCACGGGGCTTCTCCCATGAGCACACTCTCTTTTGGGTAACGAAGACTGCCTCCTCGTGGAAAGCTTTCCCACGCTCACTATACTCAAAAAACTGCTTCAGAGTTTGAATGTCCTGATGCTGAAATAGGTCCTCATTCTGACTGATGGCTTTCCCATTTCTATCATGTTCAAACGGTTTCTCTCTG
>NW_012150108.1:399194-400989 GCF_000956105.1 Propithecus coquereli | reverse complement strand
GAAATAAAGGAAAATAATCTATCTCAAGAACAAAGACACAAAAATCCCTAACAATTTATCACAAAATATATTTTAAAAGGATAGAACATCGAACCCAAGTGTAATTTTATTCCCCCCAGAAAACAGACTGATTTAACATTTGAAAATGAAAACATTAACAGAATTATCTCAATCAATAGGTTAATATCAATCAATCCATTGAAAGAATAAAGGAGAAAACCATATAATCATCTCAATAACAATCCCCCAAAAATATCTACCAAAAAACTGATAGTAAACATATACTAAATGATAAAACATTGAAAATTTTCCCTTGAGACTGGGAAGAAAATAAGAAAGTACTACCTCAATTTCATTGAACATTAGAGCTAGGGCTACTGCATAAAGAAAGAAAAATAAATAAAAGTTTAAACATTAAGAAGGAAAAAATTTTCATATAAAATAAATGTGTAGGTAGAAAATCTAAAATAATCTACAGATAAAATGTTAGAGTTAATAAATGGTAGGATCACTGAGTACAAGTTCAATATACAAAACCAACTACATACTAGCAACACCCAAATGGGGAAAATATTTTCAAATACCTAAGATAAAGCTAACAAAAGAAGTACAAGACATCCACATGGAAAAGTGCCAAACACTGCTGAGAAAAATTAAAGACCTAAGTAAACTGAGAGGAATGTCATGTTGATGAATGGAAAAAGTTAGTATTAATACGACCATTCTCCCAAATCGATCTATAGATGTAATGCAATACTAAAGTCCAGCAGACTAGGGGTGTAGGGAGGCAAGCGGATTGACGAGGTGATTATAAAGTTTATACTGAAATACAAAGGACCAAGTAGCCAAGACAATCTTGAAGAACAAAGGTAGAGAACTTACACCCGCAGATACGAACACTATTGATAATGCTACAATAATAAGGGCAGGGTGGTATCGGCACAAGGCTTGATAAAGAGACAACCGCAACACAACTGAGAATTCAAAAAGAGACACTCACATACACGGTCCCTGATTTTCGACAGATGACAGAGGTCAAAATAACAGCTACCCTCAGGTGAGGGTGGGCAAGTACGATCTTGGAGAGAACACAAGGCAGCCTTCCACAGTGCAGAAAACGAAATGCCCCTCCTCTTGATCTGGGTGATAGTTATCCAGGTGTGTGCATATGAAAATTCATCAAGCTGTGCACTTAAGATTTATGCACTTTGGGAGCCCCCTGGGAGACGGCGGCCGCTCGACCCCTCACGGCCGCGTCATGGCGGACGAGGAGCTGGAGGCGCTGAGGAAGCAGAGGCTGGCCGAGCTGCAGGCGAAGCACCGGGATCCTGGCGATGCAGCGCAACAGGAAGCAAAGCACAGAGAAGCAGAAATGAGAAACAGTATCTTGGCCCAAGTTCCGGATCAGTCAGCCCGGGCCAGGTTAAGTAACTTAGCACTTGTAAAGCCTGAAAAAACTAAAGCAGTAGAGACTTACCTCATATAGATGGCAAGATACGGACAACTAAGTGGGAAGGTGTCAGAACAAGGTTTAATAGAAATCCTTGAAAAAGTAAGCCAACAAACAGAAAAGAAAACAACAGTTAAATTTAACAGAAGAAAAGTAATGGATTCTGATGAAGATGATGATTATTGAACAAAAATGTTTAGAGACTAGAACTTAATGGAACAATTCTAGGACAGAAGTTAAGATTTGTTTAAATGTTTACTTTGTTTATTGTCTATATGCCTTTTAAAAGAAAATAAACTTGTTATGCAAAACAAAACAATTTGGGCGAGTTGTTTTAGTACCATA
>NW_012150108.1:398638-399144 GCF_000956105.1 Propithecus coquereli | reverse complement strand
CATGGGTTATTGAGCACTGGAAATGTGGCTAGGCCAAACTGAGGTGTGCTGTAATTATAAAACACACAACAGATTTCAAAAACTTAGAACAAAAATACATAAACAATTTTATTCAGTGTTTTTAAACATTGATTACATGTTGAAATTATATTTTAGATATACCAAGTTAAATCAAACATATTATTGAAGTTAATTTCACCTGTTTGTTTTTCACTTTTTCAATGTGACTATTAGAAAATTTAAAACAACATGTGGCTTACATTATGTTTCTATTGGTCAGTGCTGATGGAGAAAAATAGTGGAAAATGGTTTAAGGGGAAATAGAGGGCAAAGATCAAGATGAGAGGTGACCACCTAATTCAGGTGATAATAATGGCGAGGCAGAAGAGACTTGATCCAACAGAAACAGCTCTAAGAAAATCAGGTCCCTGATTCATGGTACAGAGGGAAACACAGGAAGATTATCTCCTGGGGTTTCTTTACAAGCATCCAGGTAAATCCAGGTG
>NW_012150108.1:393467-397210 GCF_000956105.1 Propithecus coquereli | reverse complement strand
CAGTGAGACTCTGTCTCAAAAAAAAAAAAAAAAAAAAAAAAATATTCAGTAAACCATGCCATAGGCAGATGAGCTGTCATCTAGACTTTGTGGTTCCATTTACAGAACGCAGGTTTTAGCATAATTCTTAAGGGCCCTGAGATATTCAGAATGGTAAATGAGCACTGGCTTCCACTTAAAGTCACCAGCTGCATTAGTCCTTAACAAGACAGCCAGCCTGTCCTTTGACTCTTTGAAGTCTGGCATTGACTTTTCCTCTCTAGCTATGAAAGTCCTACATGGCATCTTCATCCAACAGAAGGCTGTTCTGTCTACATTGAAAATCTACTGTTTAGTGTAGCCACCCCCATCAATGATCTTAGCTTCTATATCAGCACTTGCTGCTTCATCGTGCACTTGCACTTTTTTTTTTTTGAGACAGGGTCTCACTGTGTTGCCCAGGCTTGACTGCAGCGGCGTCCTTGTCCATAGCCCACTGCAACTTCCAACTCTCGGTTCAAGCCATCCTCCTGCCTCAGCATCCCAAAGTACTAAGAGCGTGAGCCACTGCGCCCAGCCCATCTTGCACTTTTATGTTATGAAAATAGCTTCTTTCCTTAAACCTCACAAACCAACCCCCGCTAGCTTCAAGCTTTTCTTCTGTAGCTTCCTCACCACTCTCAGCCTTCAAAGAATTGAAGAGTGTTAGGGCTTGCTCTGGATTAGGCTTTGACTTAAAGGAATGTTGTCGTAGCTGGCTGGATCTTCTATCCCACCCACTAAAACTTTCTCCATATCAGAAATGAGGCTATTTCACTTTCTTATCATTCTTCAAGAACCTTCCCTTTGCACTTATAACTTCCCTGTGTGGGGCAGGCCTAACTTTGGCCTATCTTGGCTCTCAATATGCCTTCCTCACTTCTGATTTAAAGCTAGAAAGAGTTAGGAGACATGCAACTCTTCCTTTCATTTGAACACTTAGAGGCTATTGTAGGATAATTAATTGGCCCAATTTCAATATTGTGTCTCAGGGAATAGGGAGGGCCGAGGAAAGGGAGAGACTGCAACAGCTGGCTGGTGGAACAGTCAGAACACACACAACATTTATCGCTTACGTTAGCCATCTTGTATGGGTGTGGTACAATTACAATAGTGACATCAGAGATCACTGATCACAGATCACCATAACAGATATAATGGAGTTTGAAATATTGTGAGAATTACCAAGATGTGACACACAGACACAAAGTGAGTACATGCTGTTAGAAAAATGATATCCATAGACTTCATCAAAGCATGGTTGTCACAAACCTTCAACCTGTACAAAAAACAAAAAAACAAAAAAACACATTATCTGCAAAGCACAATAAAACAAGATATGCCTATCATCAGTAGAGCCAAATGCGGCTACAAGGTCAAGTAAGAGGAAGACTAAGACTTCACCACTGGAGGGCACTGTTGACCTTGGCTTAAAATATTAAAGGGTGAGACAGGGTGAAGGCTTTAAGTTCCTAACAAGATGCTGATGTCTGGCTCCTTCCCTGGAGATCAGCCTCGGAGATACAGAGACAGAAAGCAAAGTATTTGATCCGTGTGACTAAGGTTATCTGAACTGGTATGTATGAGGTGTAGCTTTGCCCTGGAAAAATGACACCTGCCACCCCCTTGGTGATGATAAGTGACAAACTAGGAAGAAATAACTAACATCATGATCTAAAGGATAATTTCCCTAATATAAAGAAATAAAACCTATAATTTAAAAACTTTCCATAAAGAAAATCCAGACCCTAGATAAACTTGCTGTTGAATTTTAAGAAGCAATTAAGGAATAAATAAAACCCATCTTACACAATCATTTCCAAAGAAAAGACAAAGACGAAACACTTAACATGTTTTTTGAGGCCAGCATAAAATTAATACAAAACCTGACAAAGACAGTATAAGAAAGGAAGGCCAGATGCAGTGGCTCATGCCTATAATCCTAGCACTTTGGGAGGCTGACGCAGTAGGACTGCTTGAGGCCAGGAGTTGAGGACCAACCTGGACAACATACCAAGACCCTATCACTATAAAAAATTTTTTTAAAAAATTAGCTGGGCTGTAATCCTAGCACTCTGGGAGGCCGAGGCGGGCGGATTGTTTGAGCTCAGGAGTTTGAGGTTGCTGTGAGCTAGGCTGACGCCACGGCACTCTAGCCCGGGCAACACAGTGGGACTCCGTCTCAAAAAAAAAAAAAAAAAAACGGGGCTTACATTATGTTTCTATTGGTCAGTGCTGATGGAGAAAAATAGTGGAAAATGGTTTAAGGGGAAATAGAGGGCAAAGATCAAGATGAGAGGTGACCACCTAATTCAGGTGATAATAATGGGGAGGCAGAAGAGATTTGATCCAACAGAAACAGCTCTGAGAAAATCAGGTCCCTGATTCATGGTACAGAGGGAAACACAGGAAGATTATCTCCTGGGGTTTCTTTACAAGCATCCAGGTAAATCCAGGTGCCACCTGCGAAGACTGGGAAGTGGAATGAAAGAGGCAGGGCAGAAGGTAAGGGTTAGAGAGGTCTCGGACATGTTGTGTGTTCAGTGTCTGCGCAACGGGCAGGCAGGGATCTCCAGGAGGCAGCTGACGTGCGGTTCTGGAGCTCAGGGGGAAAGCCCAAGACGAAGGCGACTGGGGAGTGACTGGTTTCTTGGCGGCTGCTGAAACCAGCAGCGAGTCAGATGCTGCCCAGGAGAGAGACCAAGGGGGCAAAAGGACAAAGGACAAGGACAGGATCTGAGGGGACCCCACATGGGAGCCTGAAGAGGAACAGGCCAAGAAGAATGAGAATAAAATTCTCTGAGCATAAAAATAAAACTGGCAACCTACACTAAACATAGAGTTAGTTCTTCACTTACAGAAAATGAATTGGGAATGAAAAAGCAGTGATATTTTAGGAAAACCAAGGACATAACAGTTAAGAACTAAAGATAAGCAAAACAACTGAATATGGAAAAAACAAAATCACAGCAAGAAATGCAAGAAAATCTGCTTTTAATTCCAAATGGCACTCTTACATATTTGAGCAGAAAACTGCTTCAATAGTTCAAGTAGAACTGACTTCAATTACAAGGATCTATCAGAGAATAAGAAAGAATTCTCAAATATTAAAAAAAACTTGACTGTTGAACTGTGAAAACCAAAGTCAATACTCTCAACTGAAGTCCTGAAACAGAATGGACATAAACGAAAAATTATGCAAATGTCCTAGAATATAGGACAAACGACAGAGACTGCCAGGTCCAGACGGGAGGTCCCAAGAGTACAGAACTTTTTCTCCTGAGCATTTAAAACATTGGAGTGCAGTGGCACCATCGTAGCTTACTGCAGCCTCAAGTGATCCTCCTGCCTCAGCCTCCTGAGTAGCTGGTATTACAAAGCACCTCTTCCCATGAATCATGAATGTTCTTAAGGGCACCGAGAATGGTTAATCCTTTTCAGGTTTTCAATTTACGTTGCCCAGATCCACCAGAGGAATCACTACCTACAGCAGCTGTAGCCTTATAAATATATTTCTTAAATAATAAGATTTGGAAGCCAAAATTGCTCCTTGATCCATGGCTGCAGAATGATGCCATGCTAGCCGGCATGAAAACAGCATTAATCTCCTTGGACATCCCCATCAGAGCTCTTTGGGAACCAGGTGTACTGCCAGTGAGTAGTAATATTTTGAGGCCGGGCACGGTGGCTCACGCCTGTAATCCTAGCACTCTGGGAGGCCGAGG
>NW_012150108.1:387870-388710 GCF_000956105.1 Propithecus coquereli | reverse complement strand
GAGACTCTGTCTCAAAAAAAAAAAAAAACAAAAAAAACAAAAAAAAAAAACGCCTACCTGAGAAAGCTCAATGCTGCCAGGGTAACTTACTGTTTGTTCTAGCCAACACCCGACCATAGGCCCCTGACATCTCTGTTTCTTGGAGCATTTACTAAAGATGACTTACAATCATGAATCCTTCCCCTGTCCCTTTGAGAGGCATATGAGACGCGTGTGTGTGTGTGTGTGTGTGTGTGTGTGTGTGTGTGTGTGTACACACATATCTCCTACAACTCAGAGGTGTTTTCTCAAGGACATGAGAGCCATTCCTTTGGAATGTAATCATGAGGAAACATAAGGCCTGTCTCCCAGTCTCTGTGGGAGGATAATCCTGACTTTGATAACTGCCAGCAGGCAAACACAGCTGGCCTAATCACATTTACACTGACCCTCTGTCATTTTTCACTTCCCCTCCCTACACCTTCATTCTCCCTTTAAAATGCCCAATCACACACACAGAAAAAAATGCCCAATCCCCTCTGCACAAACTGGAATGGAGCTCAGCTCTTTCCTGTACTGTCGGTGGTTACTGAATAAAATGTTTCACCGCTTTAACGAATGTCCGCTGTGTTTATCTTCGATATTACCCTGAAGATGTGATCTGGATTCCCCACCCAAAACTTGGTTTGATTTTCAAATCTGATGACAGTCCTACATGCACAAAGAGAATATGTAAAGGTTTATGACTCACATGATGAGGCTGAGGAGAAAAGTGATGGCTCCCAAACAAGTTCAAAATGGCTTGATAGGCCGGGCGCGGTGGCTCACGCCTGTAATCCTAGCTCTCTGGGAGGCCGAGGC
>NW_012150108.1:386123-387820 GCF_000956105.1 Propithecus coquereli | reverse complement strand
CGCTGTCTCACAGTTGGGTGGCTCGTGGAGCACACGGACCACACACTGCTTCTAGCCGTGCAAATCTAGCTCTTTCTCCGCCTGTCTTCCTCTGTTCGGAAGCTAGAGCGAGAGCTCTGGCTGAGACCCGCCATCCTCCAGGTGGGACTGCTCTTTACCTCACAAAAGCAGCTTTGCTCTCAGGAGCCGGGATCTGGGCCGAGGGGACAAAATCATTTTAGTTGGAACTTGCATGGGGGCCAAAGTCTTGGAACTCCCTATGCCCCAGAATCTCGAGTGGGTCCTTCAAAAAACCCCAATCGGGATCGCTGAGGGCACAGTGGCTGGATAGTTCAGGCCAGGCCCAGCGCCCCCATTATGCAGTGTGACGCAGGAGCCCTGAAAACACACCACGAGCCCAGAACTGCGAGGGCCCCAAGACAAAACGCAGCCCGCATTGTACTTGACAACGATGTCCCAGGGTTCGGCGCTGTGACAGCGCTGGACTTCGGCGCCACCGGATTCTCGGGAGCAGGGGGAGCGCTGTGCCCACGCCGCGTCCCGGGCTGCGCCAGGGCGGGCGGCGGCCGGGAGTCCCAGCAGCCTCCACGAGGGCGCGCGGCGGCCTCGGCACGAGGGCGGCAAACGCCGCTGCGGCTGCTCCCTGGAGAGCCGCCCGGGCCGGCCGCCCGCCTCCCGCGCCCTCTCCTGCACGGCGGCGGGCCGCAGCTGCCGGAGCGCGGAGAACCGAGGCCCTCGATCCCCTCCCGCGGGCTCGGCTCGCTCTTTGGCCCGGGCAGTGCCCCAACCCCGCGCCGCTCCTGCCGCGCCGGCACCGAGGCGCGCACCGGCGACCCGGAGCGGCCATTTCCCGTCGGGCTGCGCGGCGGGAGCCTCACCCCGAACGGCGTCCTCCGCGCCGGGAGGGGGCGCTGCAGGCGTCCCTGCGAGCACAGATGCGGACCCCGGAGAAAGACCGGAGAGGACGCCCGCGAGACAAGCCCTGAAAAGGAAAGCGAAGCCCGTGGCGGCAGGGCTCGTCCCAGGACAGCGAAGCAGTTCGGTGCGGTGGTCTTGGTGTTAGTGGTAATGACAGTAAGCTGTGATACTGCTAACTCCCCAAAATCACTTGCAGTACACAAAATTTGTGGATAAAGCACAAACTAAAAGAACAAAGCAACTATCACAGCCTTACCTCCCTTAGAGAAAGGACTTTTACAAAAACGGGATAACTATACCATATTTTCAATAAACAGTATAAACCTTTTCTTGGTCTATATATTTGCCAGCTTTCTTACTGAAAATGTCGAATGGAAAATTTGAAAAGATTCAATAAACGGACCTCACTTAGAGTCAACAGCTATTGATATTTTGCCATATTCACTTTACCTGTGTGTATTTATTTGTGCTAAATCATTTGAAAGTAAATTGCAGGCTGGGCGCGGTGGCTCACGCCTGTAATCCTAGCACTCTGGGAGGCCGAGGCGGGAGGATCGCTCGAGCTCAGGAGTTCGAGACCAGCCTGAGCAAGAGCGAGACCCCATCTCTACTGAAAAAATAGTAGAAAAAAAATTAGCCGGGCAACTAAAAATAGAAAAAATTAGCCCGGCATGGTGGCGCGTGCCTGTACTCCCAGCTACCTGGGAGGCTGAGGCAGGAGGATCGCTTGAGCCCAGGAGTTTGAGGTTGCTGTGAGCTAGGCTGATGCCACGGCACTC
>NW_012150108.1:376926-382683 GCF_000956105.1 Propithecus coquereli | reverse complement strand
GATGAGGAAATGGAGACGCCAAAGCTGTTTTTTTTGGATACTAAATCTTTGATATCTGCTGTGTATTTTACATTTAACAGCCATCTGAATTCAAATGCTAAATTTTCATCAGAAATACTTGATCCATAATTAGAGTTCATTAAATATACTACTGGGGGAAAAAAATTTCACATACCCATTTAAAAGTTTCCCATAACTGAATCAAGTATCAGTATTTAAATTCAAACACATTAAAAATATGTTTTAAATTTGCAGAGACAGAGGTCTCACTACATTGGCCAGGCTAGTCTTGAACTCCTGGCCTCAAGAGATCCTCTCACCTTGGTCTCCCAAAGTGCTGGGATTACAGGCATGAGCCACTGCACCCAGCCATTACGCTACAATTAAAACTTCAGTATCTTGGTCACTAGGCACATTTGAAGTGCTCCCCAGCCATGTGGGGTTTCACGGGCACAGGGCAGCTTTACACACTCAGACAGGACTTTTTCAAGGAATGCCTCTGTGAGAATCCTAATGTGTGTCTCCGCAGGATTTATCTCTTTGTAGACTTAACGTCTCTCGTTACAAGTTTCTGAGGGTTTCTGTGCCTTTTTTTGAAATTAGACTGCGATAATATTAAAGGAAACATTCTTATTCTCCTCCCTATTCAGGTCTCCAGTGCCTGGCACCACTCCTGCCACAGTTAAGGGCCCAGGCGAGTGGCTCCATTTAGTACATAAACCAGTAGTGTGGTGGGACGTCCAAGTCACCTGTGCAGGTGACTTTTCTTTGTTGCTGTTGTTGATGTACTATAACTTTACTTAAAAACTTAGTAAAAGCCAATATTGAAGCCAATATTCGTAAAAAGCCAACACAGTATGTGGGAAACAAAAGTTAAAGAACACAAACCGCCTAAAAATAGACGCAATCTGCTCACTGCTAGTTCCTTCGGTATCACTGGTTGGGTTCACTATGCCTAGACTATACCAAAAAAAAATGTGATTTATGCTGAAAACCTGCTTTCCTTCTGGGTGTCTGGAATCTCAGGGAATCATCGATCACACTGGCACTATGTGCCTACATGGCTCACCCCCAAAAAAGACCCCGGACTCCTAGTCTTGGGTGAGTTTCCCTAGCAGACAAGGCAATCTGCCACAACTTGTTGCTGAGGGAACTGAGCGAGTCCCACGTGAAATCACGGGGAGAGGACTCTGCAAAGCTTGTGTCTGGTTTCCTCAAGATTTCGCCCCATGCCCCAATTTTTGCCTGTGCTGAGTGTACTCTACATCCTTACACTGTAATAAATCTTAGCCATGAGTACAACCACATGAGTCCTGTGATCTCATCTGTGAAAAATAATTTATTTTAATTTGATACAAAAATTTTAGTTAAAAGTTTCACTTAACAAAATATACCTAAAATCAACAGTAAAAAGAGATCTTTAGGAGACGGAGGAAACTTAGATTCAAGGCAGGAGTTAAGGGCTCCACCACGTCTTCCCTTCGCTTCCTTTGCCAGCACTGCAAGCCAGCCCCTGAAACTGAGACCCACGGCAGAGACGGAGGACAGCCAGGAGGACGGTGCTATCTCCTGGGAGGGGACAGAGAGTTAAAAGCTACAGGACAGCACCTCTAGCCCATCCCTCTCGAAGATGGTGGGACGTCCAAGGGCAACGCCAACCATTTCACCCTGCTTGGGAAAATTGACCCCATGCGAACTCCTGGTAGCATCCAGAAGGCCACTGGGGACATTTTTGACATCCTCTCTGGCCAAAGAGTTGCGGACCACCCCCTGTGCGAGGTGCACCGACAGGCTTTTAGAGCGGCTGGACAGCGAGCTCTCTCTCACCGACCTTGACTGTGAGAACTACCGACGGTGTCTGGAGAGCCGGGAGCTGGCGGGCGAGGATGAAGACGAGAGAGACGCGCTATGGGCGGCGCTGCAGGACCTGGAGCAGGAGGAGGCCAGGCTGGCCCGGGAGCTGGAGGCGGCGGCCGGCCGCGGGGCAGCCCAGGCCGAGAGAGACGCGGAGCTGGAGGAGCAGGAGCGCCAGCACCGCAGGGGCTACAGTGCGCTCAAATGGCAACAGCTGGACCTGCTTGACAAGCGGGGAGCCTGGAGAACCGGCTGCACCGGCTGCAGGAAATGGACGTCTTCAGCACCACGTTCGAGATCCAGCCGAGGGCGTCTTAGGCGTCATCAACAACTTCAGGCCGAGCTGCCTCCCCGCCGTCCCCGTGGGCTGGAATGAGATCGGCGCTGCCTGGGGACAGGTGGCTCTGCTGCTGCTGGCCCTGGCCAACACCACTAGGCTGGAGATTCGGAGGTACCGCCTCGTCCCCTGCGGAAACCGCTCCTCTCTCAGCTCTTTAGCCGATGACTACCCGGAGCTGCCGTTGTACCGTCACGCGGGGCAGAAAGCTTTCTGCCATGGTGGCCTCCCTGGACTGCATGCCGCAGTTGGCGCAAGAAGCCGGGGAGGGCGCGCGGGGCCTCTGCCTGCCCTACCGGGTCGAGGCGGACACAGGCGTGTTGGGGGGGGAAGGGGGGCGGCGGAGAACGCTGTTCCATCACCAAGGAGCAGTGGACCAAGACGCTCAAGTTCATGCTTGTGAATTTCACGTGGAGTCTTGCTTGGGCCTGCGTAAGGTGTGGTGGAAAGTAACTTTTGGCCGGGTACGATGGCTCGTGCCTGTAATCCCAGCACTTTGGGAGGCCCGGGCGGGAGGATGGCTTGAGGCCAGGAGTTTGAGACCAGCCTGAGCAACATACCCTGATCCCCTCTCTACAAAAACTTCAACAATTAATGGGCTAGTGGCGCCGGCCTTAGTCCCAGCTACTGGGGAGCCTGAGGTGGGGGGAATCCCTTGAGGCCAGGAGTTGGAGGTTGCAGTGAGCTCTGATCCGGCCTGGGCAACAGAGCAAGACCCTGTCCCACCCTCCAAAAAAAATTAGATAAAACTTCCTCAATGCATCTATGTCCTCCCTTCCTTGTGCCTGCCTCTCCCCTTCTCCACCCAAACATTGAGAATGATAGGAAAACTCAATTACAGGACAAGATTACTCCTACATAACGGGATCAAGGGCTGCAGAGGGCAAGAACTGAGGCTGGGGGTGAGGACAGAGGTGGTAAGGAGAAAGATGGAGGTGTTCAATTTTTTTATTAAATAAAAAGAGATTTGGGAACACTGTATATAGAATTTTGGGGTGAGAGAAGGGGAATATCCAAAAATATAGGTTTTTTGTTGTGATGTAGAGTGTAAACCCCTCCTTCATCCCTGAGAAACTTTCAATAAATTTCTACACATTAAAAAGAGAGAGAGATCTTTAAATCAAAGGCTTCAAAATTTCATATAATCACAAAGACCAAAATTCTACAGTATTAATGTTAATACTCGTCAAACGTAATGTTTTAAAAATCTTAAGCTTACCTTAAAGGATTATAAGTGAAAAAAAAAGATTAAAATGAAAAAAACATTTTTAAAATTATGGATCTAAAATTTTTAATTACATTTTTCAAAAAGGACACCTCTCCGCCAGGCGTGGTGGCTCACGCCTGTAATCTTCTGGGAGGCCGAAGCGGGCGGATTGTTTGAGCTCAGGAGTTCAAGACTAGCCTGAGCAAGAGCGAGACCCCATCTCTACTAAAAAATAGAAAGAAATGATCTGGACAACAAAAAATATATATAAATTAGCCAGGCATGGTGGTGCATGCCTGTAGTCCCAGCTACTCGGGAGGCTGAGGCAGGAGGATCGCTTGAGCCCGGGAGTTTGAGGTTGCTGTGAGTTAGGCTGACGCCATGGCACTCTAGCCCGGGCAACAGAGCCAGACTTTGTCTCACCAAAAAAAAAAGGGAGAAAAAAAAAAAGAGAGAGGAAAAAAAAAAGAAAATCATAAGAGAAAACATATTTACTATTCATTAAGTAGAAGTGGATCATCATAAAGGTCTTCATCCTTGTCTTCACATTGAGTAGGCTGAGGAAGAGGAAGAGGAGGGGTTGGTGGGTTTGCTGTCTCCGAAGTGGCAGAGGTATTAGAGGTAGAGGAGTTAGAAGGGGAGACAGGAGAGGCAGGTACACTCGGTGTGACTTTATGGAAATACATTGTGATTTCTGTCTGATCTTTTTGCTTTTTCATTTCTCTAAAAATGTTTCTATACGGTACCAATCCTTCTTCCACTGTTTGCTTTAGTTTCAGTGCCCGTATCATAGAAGGGTCCACGGTGTAAAAGAAGTCAAAACCAGTCTTGAATACTCGGAACCCTTCTGTCAGACTGTCTAATGTCAATTTGTTTTCTGGCACTGCTTCCTTCTCATTGTCTGGCACAGGCTGGGAAGCACTCATCTCTTCCTTCTAATAAATGTCCTTCGTGGCATTTTTTTTCAGAAAAGGGCTCTCTTATGTGCATTTAAAACCTTTTCAGGTTGATATCCTTTGTCCTCAATGATTTTCTTAATGGTGTCTGGGAACTCAGCTGCTGTCTCTTGGTCAGAAGTTGCTTCTCCCATTATCTTAATATTTTTTGAGCCAAACCTCTTTCTAAAATTATTAAACCATCCTTTGCTGGCAGTAGATTCTCCAGCTTTAGATCCATCTCCTTCCTTTTGCTTTAAGTTGTCATATAATGACTTTGCTTTTTCTTGAATCATATTAGAGTCTATAGGTACACCTTTCTTATAGCAATCCTGCACCCACATAAAAGCTGCATTTTCAATTCAAGATATTAAGGTATTTCGCAAAAAGTGCAAGGTTTTCGTGCCTGTTGGCGTAGCTACGGCAACAGCTTCATGAATTTCCTTTTCTTTTTTTATAATGGTCCTTACGCTGGATTCATTTATCTTGAAATGGCGGGCAACTGCAGTTGCAGACTTCAATCTACGGTACATATCAAGCAATTCAACTTTTTCTTGTAATATCATGACTTTTGTCTGCTTCTTGGGAGCACCTCCAGCATCACTACTGGCACTTCGTATGGGTCCCATGGTGTTATCTGAGGTTTATGGTACTGCCCTAAACATGATGAAAAATGTGCAGATCAACAAGAGATCACTTTTTACTGCAAGATGCAATTTACTAGATAAACTGCTCACACAGAGATGATTAGTGTCACACAGCATTTTACATGGATACTCATAACATTGGAGCTCGCTGCAATAGCAACAGGAGGTAGCTACAAAATTATTACATTAGTACAGTATGTACTACAGTTAATTTTATGAAATTATAATTTTTTTTGTTTTTAATTCTTTTTTACTTTTGTTTTCTTTTTCTTTGGCATGTGAAGTAAGAGCTACAGTTATGATTTAATACTGCACCTAATGGGTACAGTAACTTTGACTCAAACTGTACAAAAGCAATTTAAGTAACCAAAACATTTGTACCCCCATAATATTCTGGAAAAAAAAAATTAGCTGGGTGTGATGGTACATAGCTTTAGTCCTAGCTACTCAGGAGACTGAGGCAGGAGGCTCCCTTGAGCCCAGGAGTTTAAGGTTACAGCAAACTGTAATTTCACCACTGCACCTGAGCCTGGGCAATAGAGCAAGACCCTGTCTCTTAAAAAACAAAAAAAAAAACAAAACAGTAATGGCTACATAGATCTTGATTTTGGTAGGATTCTTTATATCTTCTAATAAGCTTTACAATAAAACTCTTATATAACTCTTGTGTATTATATTTCTTTTTTTTTTTTGAGACAGAGTCTCTCTCTTGTTTCACGGGCTAGAGTGCCACGGCCTCAGCCTAGCTCACAGCAACCTCAAACTCCTGGGCTCAAG
>NW_012150108.1:371512-375291 GCF_000956105.1 Propithecus coquereli | reverse complement strand
AAAATAAAATAACTACACACAAAAATCTTAATCGTAGGTTGGGCACAGTAGCCCACCCCTGTAATCCCAGCTACTAGGGAGGCTGAGGTGGGAGGTTCACTTGAGCCCAGAAATTTGAGACCAGCCTGGACAACATGGAAAGACCCTGTCACCAAAAAAAGAAATCCTGTTGATAAAGAAAACATATGGAACCTGAGACAAAGCCCTGGATCCACCTGCAACCTGATAAATTCAGGTTCTTTCCTAGATGTTTTCAAAAGGATCTGTGCAAAATATATTTAAGAGTGTATCTAGAAAAAGGGGAAGAAAAAACAAATGGCTCACTACACACATGCAGCAGAAAAGACAGGAGGCAAAGGAAATCAATGAAGAAATATTTCAGACCAAAGTATACAAATTTTGTAAAGCTAACGAAGGAAGAACACAGGGAAGAAATGCCCATATAAGAAGAAGAAATACAATTTCTGGAGAAGAAAGTTCAAAGGTTTGAAACTATTTCCTCAGAAAGAAGGAAATGGAGAAAAGACGAAGTTTTGAGTAATACTGCCTTGTGCAAGTTTCTGACTCTTAAGTATGTGAATGTACTGCCTTAAAAAATACGGCCGGGCGTGGTGGTGCGCGCCTATAGTTCCAGCTACTGGGCAAGCCGAGGCAGGAGGATCGCTTGAGCACGGGAGTCTGAGGTTGCTGTGAGCGAGGACTGCACCACTGCACTCCAGCCTGGGCTAGAGACGGAGCAAGACTCTGTCTCTAAAAATAAATAATGCATACACAGACAAACTCAAGCAAAAAGAGCCTCTTTTCTCAAAACAACCCAGTAACCCCAGAGGTCTTCCTGCAGGTGGTTACAGACCTCTCGTGCCTCCAGGTCCTGGGATGCCCACCCGTCCAGGACTTCCCCGGTATCCCTGCCCTGAGGAAGCGCTTCCTCAAGACTAGGTCCCTTCGGGCTGCCCTTGTCTCCTTCCTCGGGTGGGCTGGCCGCTCCCCCTCTAGGGCCAAGACTCGCCCGGATCCCAAACCTCAGCCCCGCGGTCCCCAGCCCCAGTGGGTCCAGTCCGCGCTCTGCCCCGGGGATGCGGCCCTCGAGCTTGGATCCACCGCCCGCCCGCTCCCGCCGCCCCTCACCTCGGGCTCGGAGTCTCCGCGCTCCCGCTCTCACATCCGGCTCCTCCGTCGTCCCTCGCAGCACCTAGAGGAGGGTGGAACGCGGGGGACTTGGCAGTTGTAGCTGAGGCAGTTGAGACTTGTTTACCATCACCATGGAAACCCCCGGCAGCGCGCTCTGGGCGGGGCTTTCCAGAGGCGGCGTGAGGCGCGCGGTGGGCCCGAGACCTCAGCTCCCGCCCGTCGAGCGCACGCTGCGCGTCCGGAAGCCCCCCTGCCCCGGGCGTGGTCAGCCTCGGACTGACCTCGCGCCGCGGGCTCCCCGGCCCGGGGCCAGCTGCCGGCGTGACCGCGGGCCGGACTCCGCCCCCACCTCCTTCAGGAATACGCAGCGCAGTCACGTTCCCCCCACCGATGCGGAGGACTCAAGGACCGCGGCAGGGCGGGGCCCCCGCGGCTGGCGCCCGGAGGGCCAGGGGGGAATTGCGACGGCGCCACTGTGATGCTCCCAGAGCGGAGCCAGCGATTGGCCAGCCCGTCGCTGGGCGGGGCCTGGGGGCGGGGCCGGCGCGGGGAGGGCTGGGTCCCTCTGGCCGCTCCGAGCCCCTGGCGGAAGCCCACTGGGTGAGCCCAAAGGACGCCTGGTCTGAAGACCAGCGGGAGAGACGAAAAAGAGTCCTTTCCTGCGGAGGAAGAAAGGAGATCCAGGCCGGGCGCGGTGGCTCACGCCTGTAATCCTAGCACTCTGGAAGACCGAGGCGGGCGGATTGTTTGAGCTCAGGAGTTCGAAACCAGCCTGAGCAAGAGCGAGACCGGTCTCTACTATAAATAGAAATTAGCCAAAAACTAAAAATGGAAAAAAAAAATTAGCCGGGCATGGTGGTACGTGCCTGTAGTCCCTGCTACGCGGGAGGCTGAGGCAGGAGAATCGCTTGAGCCCAGGAGTTTGAGGTTGCTGTGAGCTAGGCTGATGCCACGGCACTCTAGCCAGGGCAACAGAGTGCGACTCTGTCTCAAAAAGAAAGAAAGAAAGAAAGGAGATCCAGGAGGAACAGGGTTGGAGTGCGTACAGCCTGTACCCCCAGCTCCAGGAGAAACGGAGACAATTGGCTGCCCACTGGGTACCCTAAAGTCGTCTCACGTGGCCCGCGCTTCTTCCGGGTGGCCGGACTGGCCTGAGGCCTGGTCATCAGGGACAGAGTGCAGGGTGGAGGATGTCACCACCATGACCTTCGCCGCTGGAGAAGCATGCGTCCAGTTCAGTATCATTTGATATTGCAACATCCAGGGCTGCTGTGTTTGCTCTCAACAAGACAGACAACTTCCCGGCCCTGGGTGAGGAGTTATTAAGCACATGCACACAGTCGGAATTAGCAGTACCAGGGACCAAGAGTTGTCATTTCTGTAGCACAGCTGCTAAGCAGTATCCTTTTGCTTGCCATCTAAATGTGATTAGCCGCCGCACTGTTGAGAAAAAAAGCAACCCTGAGAACCCGCAGTAGCTGGGGCTTGGATCCCCTGGAGAATATAAACAATTTCACAGAATACTGATAACAAATGAGGTCTCTGTGACACGATGGAAGGAGAAAATAAGTCCACTCGGTAATCGTGCGTGAACAGATAAAAACTGGCACTGTGCAATCACACAAAAAAAGAATTAAACATCCCTTCCCCAGCCAAGTAGAATGACTACTGCTTTTTCTCCAGTGACAACTCTAGTTTTGCTCCATTCCTCCTGCTTTCTAGACAAAAACTAAAATAATCACTGAATTGCCCCTCCTTTCTGAAGCATCCAATCCAGAATAGACCCCTGTTTCCTTGAACCCTCCCCTAAATCAACCAAAGGCCCAAGTACTATAACAAACACTCTTTAACAGCCCGTGATTCCTCATAAGGTCTCCGTCACTGCAGCAACTAATACTCCTGAATAGTAACTAATTCACAAAGGAGGGAATACATCCATTCACTGAAATAACAAACAAATCACCATTTAACCATAAGTATGGCCCTCATAGTCTTTGGTAGTCGTGGCCAATACGAATAAACTTTTACATTTATATAGGGATTATACATAACTCATACACACACAAAAATATAAACCTCAGAGCCTATTCTCTAATGAAAAAATAAGTATTTCTGAGTGGTATATAGGGTCGAGATCTTGGTATATAAAAAGCTAGTATATGCTAAATGCAGTGTGGAATTCTGGATTGGATTCTAGAAT
Organism: Propithecus coquereli; assembly: GCF_000956105.1. Taxonomy (NCBI): domain Eukaryota; kingdom Metazoa; phylum Chordata; class Mammalia; order Primates; family Indriidae; genus Propithecus; species Propithecus coquereli. Next base: position 371,960 of record NW_012150108.1, on the reverse strand, counting down.
GGCAAAAGGACATTAATGGAAAAACTGATGAACTCAGATTAAAGTCTGTAGTCTGATTAAGAAGATAGTAACAATGGTAATTTCTTATTTTTAACAAATGTGCCACAGTTATATAAGATGCTAACTACAGGAGAAACTGGGTGAAGGTATACAGGAGTTCCCTGTACTATCTTTGCAAATTTTCTCTGGATCTAAAATCATTCCAAAATAAAAATTTTATTAAAACAAACACTTATGCACAATTTACTCTCCAGGAAGAAGTCTTATTCTTACTTTTGACTGGAGTGGTGGTGATTGTTATTGCATCATGAATGACCCTTGTATGAGCAACAGAAATATAGTCACGCCAACAACCCTCCTGCCTCAATCTCCAGTCTCTGACTCTACATATAAGACATTTCAGGGTTCCCTGCTGGGTCCCCACACCACCCTCCCTCAAATGGGCATG
>NW_012150108.1:371016-371462 GCF_000956105.1 Propithecus coquereli | reverse complement strand
CACATCCGGCTCCTCCGTCGTCCCTCGCAGCACCTAGAGGAGGGTGGAACGCGGGGGACTTGGCAGTTGTAGCTGAGGCAGTTGAGACTTGTTTATCGTCACCATGGAAACCCCCGGCAGCGCGCTCTGGGCGGGGCTTTTCAGAGGCGGCATGAGGTGCACGGCGGGCCCGAGCCTCTGCTCCCTTCCGTCGAGCGCACGCTGCGCGTCCGGAAGCCCCCCTGCCCCCGGCGTGGTCAGCCTAGGACTGACCTCGCGCCCCGGGCTCCCCGGCCCGGGGCCAGCTGCCGACGTGACCGCGGGCCGGACTCCGCCCCCCACCTCCTTCAGGAATACGCGGCGCAGTCACGTTTCCCCCCACCGATGCGGAGGACTCAAGGACCGCGGCAGGGCGGGGCCCCCGCGGCTGGCGCCCGGAGGGCTAGGGGGGAATTGCGACGGCGCCA
>NW_012150108.1:365928-367611 GCF_000956105.1 Propithecus coquereli | reverse complement strand
CCCTCCTGCCTCAATCTCCAGTCTCTGACTCTACATATAAGACATTTCAGGGTTCCCTGCTGGGTCCCCACACCACCCTCCCTCAAATGGGCATGCCGCGATCAGTTACCGAAAGTGACCACACCTGGTCTAGGTCCTGCCCCACTACTGCACTGTCACATAGACCCAAGTGAGCTCAGGATTCCTCTCTGCTTCCAGTGTGGAAACTACTCAGCTGTTAAGTGGATAAGAATCACAAATGTACAGGAGGAGTTGTGGCAAGGCAGCATTGTCCAATCGAAGATGGAAGGTGTCCTTTGACTCTGCAAACACATTAACACGTCTCCTAAGCTTTCCTTGGTAGTGTCAGGCTGCGCCCAGCCTTCCCCAGGCACAGGAATTAATGAAGGGAAGGCATCAGGATCTGATACACCAACAAAACATAGAAAATGGGATACTCAAGGCTGGACACCAGAAGGTCACCACGGGATAGCCCAGCCTTTTGCAGTAAGAGTAGAGAGAAATTTCCATTCAGGGAATCCTCCCATATAAAAGACAGATGTGCATGTTAAGGGCAGAAAAGAGAAAGAAGAGGGTTTATTTGACATAAAACAATGGCAACTCAGAGAGGAGGAGTATGTCTTCCAGAATCTGGTGGCTTTCATTATGTGCTGAGAGTGGAGGTGACCTCTATAGCAGTGCTAATAGAAATATGTTAGCCACATATATGATGTAAATTTTTTTCTAGTAGCCACATTTGCAAACGTAAAAGGAAACAGGTGAAATTAATTTTAGTATTTGTATTTGTCTGGATACATCCAAAATATAAGGCACATGTAATTAACATACAAAATTGTCAATAAGATATTTTATTTTTTTTTATTATTTAATTTTGATACTATTACTGCTATAAATAGATATTTTACATTCTTTTTTTCTGTATTAAGCCTTTGAAACCTGGTATTTTCCACTTACAGCACATCTCAATGCAGTTGCTAAATTTTCATTGGGAATATTTAATGTATATTTAGCATTCATAGAATTTACAGCTGAAAAAGTAGATTCACATACCCAAGTTGGGGTTTTTTTGTTTTTTGTTTTCTGAGACTGAGTCTTGCTCTGTTGCCGGGCTAGAGTGCAGTGGCGTCAGCCTAACTCACAGCAACCTCAAACTCCTGGGCTCAAGTGATCCTCCTGCCCTCAGACTCCCACTACAGGTGCATGCCACCATGCCTGGCTAATTTTTTCTATTTTTAGTTGCCTGGATAATTTTTTTTCTATTTTTTAGTAGAAACTGGGTCTCGCTCTTGCTCAGCTCAGGCTGGTCTCACACTCTTGACCTCAAGCGATTCTCCTGCCTCAGCCTCCCAGAGTGCTAGGATTACAGGCATGAGCTACCATGCCCAGTCCCCAAGTTGTTTCAAACATACTTAAAAGTCTCCGTTAAGTGAATTGAGTATCAGTTTTTTAATTTAAATTAAGGCAAGGATGTAGAAAAATTTAAGTCTCTGTATACTGTTTGTGGGAATGTAAAATAGTACAGCCACTATGGAAAACAGTTATGGCAGATGCTCAAAAAATAAAAAATAGAATTACTGTGATCCAGCAATACCACTTCTGTGTTTATATGACAGAAGAACTGAAAACAGGGACTCAAACAGATTTTTGGGTTTTTTTGTTTTTTTGAGACAAGAGTCTCACTTT
>NW_012150108.1:360031-361952 GCF_000956105.1 Propithecus coquereli | reverse complement strand
AACATTTTATCCTTTGCATTTTTAATGTCATGAAATAGCTCCAAGAATTCTTCAATGTGAATTTTTTTGCCATTTCCCCTGAGACACCTTCATCCTTTCTGTCCCAATTCCTTTTCTCATGTATGTTGGTAAGTTCCCCTACAGGAAGTTCCTGTGGCTGTCGCTCTAGAGCCTCTTGAAGAGTGGCAGTGTCAACATGTTCCCAGTCAGGTAGTTCTTCTATTACTCCATTGTCATTCAATTTGAATTTCACCCTCAGCATTATCACTTACTTGCTGCACTTTCATCTTTATTGGTCAATTCCCTCTGTCAGTGATCCATTTTTATAAAGTGTCACATGGGTATTACTAGGAGATGAGAAGCATCACAAACACATGCTTTTGTGTGCACATACGAACTAAATAACAGATGCTCTGTGACCAATTGCCTACAGACTTTCAAAGAAATTACGTGACTGGTCACTGATCCTGTGCATTTGTTATTTACACAGGCTTTTGTACACTGAAGAGTTTATATTTTCTGTAATTGCTCACAGTTCATATACTGTAGTAACTGAAATTTGAACCATGTTGTTGGGGGAATGGTGTTACTTACCTAAATCATGGTAAGTTCTAGGCTACATAGTTTGTCTGAAAAAAAAAAATTATGGTAAGTGAAATCTGTGCATATCAGGGCCCTATAAAGCAAAGCCTGGCCGGGCCCAGGTGCAATACAGTAGTGTTCAGGAGGAACACAGACTCAGTTGGACAGATGTTGGACAAGTCCCTCAGAGGTACAACTGAGATAAAATTACCCATCTCTTAGAGTAACTGTGAGGAGTAGTGATTACATAAAAATCTTGTTCCACATAGCACTGGGCAGGCAGCTGCCAGGCATGCAAGTGGGAACAGTAGTGCTTGTGTCAGCAGATATAACATCTAAATTTTCCTCAGACAATTTCAAAATTGTTTTTTGATTCCTACTGATGTCGTTAAACAGAAGGAGATAAAATACTTTATGGAAACATACCTACTCACATTCTAGCAGTAAGAAACCTCTTAAGACTACCTGAATTGTCTAGTTTTGAGAGGATGGGAAAGTTACAGTGTCTAAAGCAAGGTACTGAGTAAACACCTGAGAGGACTGTTGCCTTGTTTCTAGGGAGGGAAGAGGTGAGGTAATGCCATGACGTGAGGAAAGGTTCTACACAACGTTCTGTGTGGGTTTTTTAAAATCTTTTTCTTTCCCTCTGACCACTCCTATTCAATGTTCTGTGTTTTTCTGAGTCAAATCTACATGAGAGCTTCATTATTTGGTTTGCAATAATGCCTAGAACATTCTTCAGTCTATTGCCAAGTGCAAGAATAACCATATTCCAGGAACAAGTAACAGATTATATTTTTGACATCTGTCATTTTAATTTTCCATACCACTGTTCTTTTCTAACAGTGTTCTTTCTATATGGAAGTACAGATATATTGATGAGTCATATGGATAAAGAAAATAAAGTTGATGACTCATAGTCTTCATTATCGTTTTTTCCCAGAGTCTATAAAATGGTCATTTAGGAGAGTATAAGAATTGTTTTTTTGGGCTGGGTGAGGTGGCTCACTCCTGTAATCCTAGCACTCTGAGAAGCCAAGGCAGGAGGATCACTTGAGCTCCAGTAGTTGGAGAACAGCCTGAGCAAGAGCTAGACCCCATCTCTACTAAAAATAGGAAAATTATCTGGGCACAGTGGCGCATGCCTGTAGTGCCAGCTACTCAGGAGGCTGAGGGAGGAGGATCGCTTGAGCCCAGGAGTTGGAGGTTGCAGTGAACTATGATGATGCCATTGCACTCTAGCCGGGGCAACAGAGACTCTGCCTCCAAAAAAGAAAAAAAAAAAAGAATTGCTTCCCTGATGAGTGGATTGCTCATCAAATTCTGCTGGCAGCCAGTG
>NW_012150108.1:357489-358647 GCF_000956105.1 Propithecus coquereli | reverse complement strand
ATAAAGAAAATAAAGTTGATGACTCATAGTCTTCATTATCGTTTTTTCCCAGAGTCTATAAAATGGTCATTTAGGAGAGTATAAGAATTGTTTTTTTGGGCTGGGTGAGGTGGCTCACTCCTGTAATCCTAGCACTCTGAGAAGCCAAGGCAGGAGGATCACTTGAGCTCCAGGAGTTGGAGAACAGCCTGAGCAAGAGCTAGACCCCATCTCTACTAAAAATAGGAAAATTATCTGGGCACAGTGGCGCATGTCTGTAGTGCCAGCTACTCAGGAGGCTGAGGGAGGAGGATCGCTTGAGCCCAGGAGTTGGAGGTTGCAGTGAACTATGATGATGCCATTGCACTCTAGCCGGGGCAACAGAGACTCTGCCTCCAAAAAAGAAAAAAAAAAAAGAATTGCTTCCCTGATGAGTGGATTGCTCATCAAATTCTGCTGGCAGCCAGTGGAACTGACATTGGTAAGGGTTCCCCAAGACCTGTAAGAGCGAAGACAGCCAGCCTATTTCAGGAGTGCACGCAGATGACCTGCAAATGATTTTGCTGCAATGAGGCCCCTGAGTTTGGAGAAAAAAACGAAGGAAAGAGGAAGGGCTAAAATAACAGAAATAGTGTGTTGTTCAATATTCCAAACAGGGGAAGAATGGAGGAAACCACTGTTAACGTTTTTCGGTACATCCTTCTAGAACTTTTCAGTTTATCAATATATTAAGTTATATATTGCATACTGAATCACAATACCACAATACATCATTCTGGGAAAATGTGCAGTGGACCACTTTTTTAAAACGTCTAGATTCTCTCTCCCTCTTCCCCCCCCCAAGCCTTCCACAGGTCACCGAGGCAGCAGAGTAAACCACCTGTCAGGGCAAGAGTTTTGCCTCCCATGGGTGTTAACAGGGAGGCAGGAAGGACTCGGTCACGTGGCCGAGCACCCAGTAACTGAAGCATGGGGTACCCGAGTGCAACTTCTTACCGTGGTTCGCGGCCTCCTGTGTCTATCGGGTTCAGAGGGAGAAACAGAACCACCGGGTGCACACGATTTGTCACTGGGCCCGTGGGGCAGGCGGGGAGGACCGCAAGGACGCGGCGCTCGCCGCGGCTCCCCGGCCCGAGCGGCAGCGCGCGGTGCGCGGACGGCGGCCCTGGCCGAGCTGCG
>NW_012150108.1:354149-355547 GCF_000956105.1 Propithecus coquereli | reverse complement strand
TGCTTTATCTCTAATTTTTTTGTCCAAAAACAATAAAAGGAGAGAGAGCAAAATGTCAGTATCTGCTAAAATTGTTATATTACTATCTATAATTTTTTGTATGTTTAAAGTGTTTCATAATTTTTTAAAAATGGAAGTTACTGAGAGAGAAAGAGAGGCCGAGAGAAAAAGAAGCTACAAGCTACCCTGGCCCTCACACATGTTGATCCGCATGAAGTTTTCCGACTCTGCTGAGGCTCCGCAGAGGTGAAGGCATCTAACAGAACATACCTCTTGGTGGGAAAACTCATGATAAGGCAAAAAGCTGACGACTCCACATGGAGATAGAGCTAGAACTTAGCTTACTCACATCCAAGCCAGGGCTTTAGTTGCTGGCCTGGCCTGCTTGGGGAAATCTACCTGTGGTCTGTCGCTAGGCAAAGAAACCAATTCAAGCCGGTAACCAGCAAGCTCCGGCATGCCTTAACCCCTCTTTCACTATTTAACACATAATAAAGTGCTGTTTGAAAGAACCGTAAAGTTCTCTGAAAGAACTGCACGTAATCCAGGGGTGCAGCCTTCCTGGTGGTGGGTTACATCTTGAGTGAGCATTAGTGCTGCTTCAAAGGTGCAATTTTCTATATTAGTCAATAAAATTAACCAGACAAAGCTGTGACTGCTGAATTTGCCTGCTTCCCGTCTGGGTTATCTTACCCCTCATCTCTGCTACTAGAGCACCTGGCCTCAAGGAAAAAAGTGACATTTGGACAGGGCCTATACTGTGGCTGGACAGTTCAACTGGCTTCCTCACCTCCTTCATTCTCCTCTCAGATGGGAAAGGGAGGCCGAGGAGGGGCTTGTGAGCCAGTCTGAAAGACCTGTTTCTAACAATTTTGTTAAATAGCAAGATATTGACAAGAGACTTCTCTGAGCCTTAGTGATCCTTGCCATGGGGAAGGGGGTGGTCAAACCTTATTGGGTAAAGTGATTTTTTTCAAGAGCTACCAACTGGAAGATTTTAATAGACTCTAGATGTTCCAAACCTCTGCACCATTTGTGTGATGTGTGGTTTCTAGAGAGGTTTTTTTTTAATTTTTAATTATTATGGGTACATAATAGTTGTGTATCTTTATAGGGTACATGTGATATTTTGATAGAGGCATACAATGTGAATTAATCAAATCAGGGTAACTGGGGTATCCATCACCTCAGGCATTTAACCTTTCTTTGTGTTAGGAACATTCCAATTCCACTTTTATTTTTTATTTTTTTTGAGACAGAGTCTCACTTTGTTGCCCAGACTAGAGTGAGTGCCGTGGTGTCAGCCTAGCTCACAGCAACCTCACACTCCTGGGCTCAAGTGATCCTCCTGCCTCAGCCTCCCGAGTATCTGGGACTACAGGCATGCACCACCATGCC
>NW_012150108.1:353045-354099 GCF_000956105.1 Propithecus coquereli | reverse complement strand
ATGTGTAAGAGGCAACATCTTGGAATGATCTTCATTTGTGGAGAATTTAATTGTTCTTAAACCACAGATCTTAAGGGTACACCTCTGTGAAGGTACTCTCAAGAATCAAGAAGCCTGACTCTTTAGATTTCAGAACTTAGGTGAGACACTTGTGGACACGGAGGTGAAAGAAAGGGCTACAGCTAAGGAGGTAGTTCAAGTGGACCAGATGTGGGTGAGCATTTGCCAGTTTTTTAGATGAAGCCAGACATTTGTGGAAAAGGCCTAGGTCCTGTGGCACCAGTCTGAGTGACACCATCCCTCACTGTAGAAGGCCTGCCTACATGTGACTGTGCTGGTCCTCAATGCTGAAAAAGATATAGTGGACACCTGGGATGACTCCTTAGGACAGCAGGAAGCTCATGACCAGGCCAAGGCCCTAGTCTTGCATTCAGAGAAGACCACCTCAAAGATTATTACATCATTGATGGATAGTGGAGAACTGTCAGGCTTGGGGGCATCAAATAGCCCACTTGGCTCAGAGGCCCTCTTAATGAAAAGATTGCATGAACATACCTGCTTGGAGCTGGTTTCACAGTCCCTAAATTCTGAAACATTGCTACTTTTTTTTGTATAATTTTCTTAATAGTTGACTCAGATTGACTACTCAATTTTTTTCTCCAGAAACATCTTTTTTTTTTTGTTTTGCCTCAGCCTCCCAACTAGCTTGGGACTACAGGTATGCGCCATCATGCCCGGCTAATTTTTATATATATATATATTTTTAGTTGTCCAGCTAATTTCTATTTTTTTAGTAGACGGGAGGGGGGTGTATGGTCTCACTCTTGCTCAGGCTGGTCTCAAACTCCTGGCCTCAAGTGATCCTCCCACCTTGGCCTCCAGAGTGCTGGGATTACAGGTGTGAGCCATCGCACCTGGCAGTAATGCTTTTTAGAGAGTTGAAAAGCACCTCAGAACATTGCTTTATCTCTAATTTTTTTGTCCAAAAACAATAAAAGGAGAGAGAGCAAAATGTCAGTATCTGCTAAAATTGTTATATTACTATCTATAATTT
>NW_012150108.1:328711-352305 GCF_000956105.1 Propithecus coquereli | reverse complement strand
CTCTTGCTCAGGCTGGTCTTGAACTTCTGAGCTCAAACGATCCGCCTGCCTCGGCCTCCCAGAGTGCTAGGATTACAAGGATTACAGGCGTGAGCCACCCCGCCCGGCCTCTGGTGATTTTTAAAATAATGTTCAGCTTAATCCGTGATGAGTGCCTTGACATCTGTTAAGAGTCCACCAAAACAAAATAGTAGTAAGTATTAGCCCTACAATGCATCAACAAAAATCTGGTCCTCTGCCTCAACAGGCATAGCCATTAGCCACCAAAATTTGTGCTGCTCAGGTGCCCTGTGTCTTCTGAGTCACACTCTGAGGTTTGGGGCGTTCTCACACCAAGGGATCATCCCTTGAGCCGCTTCCACCTGAGAAATCCCTCCTAAATCCAACCCCTCCGAGACGCCTTAGGCTGTCTCAGGATTAATTGGGCTCCTTTCTTCCTGCGCAGGCAGGACATTTTCTTATCTCACGTTGGTCTTCAAACCAGGCGTCCTTTGGGCTCACGCTTCCGCGTTCGGCTCACCCAATCAGTGTCCGCCAGGGACTCGGAGCCGCTAACGGGACCCTGCCCTCCCCGCACCGCCCCGCGCCCAGCTGGCCAATCAACGGCTCCGTTCCGGGCGCGTCACAATGGCGCCGTCGTAGCTCCGCCTCCGGATGCCAGCCGCTGGGGTCCCGCCCTGCCGCGGTCCTTACGTCCTTCCGGCTCCGTCGTGGAAGCAGGACTGTGCCGCGTCTTCCGAAGAAGGTGGGGTTCGGGGGGTACCCCAAGCGGGGTCACGCCGTCAGGTAGCGACGGGGTGGGTGCGCAGGCTGCTGGGGCTGCCGTATCTGGGTCCCTGGGGCGTAGGGTCGATCCAGGGCTGAGCACGCTGGGAGCAGGGGGGTTTCCGGACGCGCAGCGTGCGCTCGACGGGCGGGAGCTGAGGTCTCGGGCCCGCCGTGCACCTCACGCCGCCTCTGAAAAGCCCCGCCCAGAGCGCGCTGCCGGGGGTTTCCATGGTGATGGTAAACAAGTCTCAACTGCCTCAGCTACAACTGCCAAGTCCCCCGCGTTCCACCCTCCTCTAGGTGCTGCGAGGGACGACGGAGGAGCCGGATGTGAGAGCGGGAGCGCGGAGACTCCGAGCCCGAGGTGAGGGGCGGCGGGAGCGGGCGGGCGGTGGGTCCGAGGTCGAGGGCCGCACCCCCGGGGCAGAGCGGGGACTAGACCCCCTGGGGCTGGGGACCCTGGGGCTGAGGTTTGGGATCCGGGAGGCGAGATCCGAGGTCGAGGGCCGCACCCCCGGGGCAGAGCGCGGACTAGACCCACTGGGGCTGGGGACCGCGGGGCTGAGGTTTGGGATCCGGGAGGCGGGATCCGAGGTCGAGGTCCGCGCACCCGGGACCGAGCGGGGACTAGACCTACCGGGGGTGGCGACCGGGAGGCTGAGGTGCGGGATCCGAGGTCGAGGGCCTTGCACCCGGGGCCAACTGGGGATTGGGCCTAACGGCGTGGGGACCGTGGCCTGGGATTGGGGATCCGGGAGGCGGGATCCGAGCTCAGGCACCGCACACAGCGGGGACCGAGCGGGCACCGGGGCCCACTGGCATCGGGGAGGCAGTGCGTGAGCCCAGGAGCCGCCTGGGGCCTGGTCCCACGGGGTGGTGACTGCGGGCTGAGATCTGCGGTCGGGGCGGCGGGGTTCGCGGCCCCAGCGGGTAGGGGCTGGCCGTCGGTGAGGAGGGGACGGAGGGCGGCGAGCGGCAGCCGGGCAGCCGGTACTCCGCGTGGGGCACTGGCGGCTGTCGGAGGGCTCTTTTGAAACGAAAGCTGTGCGCTCACGTGGCTGAGGGCGCGCGGAGTTGCACAAGACGCCCTTGTGGGAAGCTGACTCCGCCCTCCTCCCACGCCCCGCCGCCGGAGCCCCGCTCGCGAGCCTGGGGCCTTTCTTCCTCCTCCGCGGCGGCGCGTGTGCTGTGCGTCGTCTCCTGTTCTAGAGGTATCGTGTTGGCGTTTGGGGCAAAAATCTTTGCCTCGTTAGCTTAGTCGGCCGTTTCTTTCTCCTTGAGCTTTACTTCTTTGTACCTTTGAATGTATTCTGCTGATTCCTCGCTGTTCCTGGGGAAGTTGTGGACGCGGCCCTGGCCCGCACGGTGCGCTCTCCCGCCCTCCGCGAACCGCCTGGTCGCGGACCCGGAGAGCCCGACCCGGCCTGCCTCGCGGGGCCCCCTTCCGCGGCTTTTCCTTCCCGCGGCAGCCGTAGGAGGAACGAATGAGCCGCCTCCTAGTTTTCGAAACTACTCGTGGGGCGCTGGGGCCTCCTGCCCGCGACTACGGGCCCGCGCGGTGGCGGCGGCGGCTTCCCGGAACCGCCCGGGCGGGGGTGGGGGCGGAGCGCTGGGGCCCGGCTGGCCTCGGGCGGCCGGAGCCTGTGGAGCGGGGAGAGTTCCGAACGCTGCAGATAATCTTTTGGATTCAAAAAGTCATGCGGGCAGTACTGATCTAAATATAATTATTTCTATTACTTCAGTTATATTTTTTAAAGTTAACTACGTATTTGTTTCTGGACTTCTAGTAAGAATGAAAATTCCTCGGGTTCTCCGATTAAACAAAAAATATATTGAGATCTGTCATTGAAATGTGATATTTTCAGTACTAATTTCTATACGAGGTTTCTTTATTTTAAAATAAGTGAGTAAACTTTCTACTTTTAATGAATATTGAGAGATTGCTTTATTGCTGATGTTAAGCAAGTCCATCTTTTGCCTTTAAGATTTTATGTTCTTGTATTTCTCTGTGAAGATTTATGATTTACATATTATCCTTTTTCTAATTTAATAACATTCTTTTTTAGTATTTACTTTTTTGGTTTTCTTAAATGGCAAATGACTCTAGTTTTCACTTCAGAGGTATTGTTATAAAGCTTCCCTTTAAACATAAAATATTCAAGTAAAAACTCAAATTAATTTAACACAAAACATTGGGTAAATAGGAGAAGAGTTAGTTCTCCCATGTGGCCAAATCTCTGGGAATCCTGGAGACAGATAAGAGCCCGGTGGGGTAGATTGTGTGGAGGGGCTGCAGAAATGGCCGGATCCCTTTCCCTGGAAGTGACTTCCCGCCAATCCTCTCTCCCCCACCGGAGCTCTGGTTCTCTGGCTCTTAAGTAAACCACATTAATTGACCCTTACTGGGTCCAGGCACGGAGGTAGGTGTTTTACCGCGTTTTCAAATCACTTGCTCATGACTACTCTAAATTGGGTTGCTGTATTATCTGCACGGTACAGCTCAGAAAATGGAAGCTGGGGGAAGTCACTTGCCCAGGCACACAGTTAGGACTGAGTCTTGGGTAGACAGGGATGCCCTCCTCTGCCAGTGCCCCTGTCCACACCGGTTGCCGTGAGCCAGTGTTCTTGTGGAGGACAACAGGGTGGGCAGAGGAAGAACTGAGCTCAGCCAAGACCACTCTGGCTTATTTTACAGCAAACCCCAGACCCATAAGATTTTTATTCATAAATATTTAAGCTGTGTTTCTAAGGACTCTGTTAAAACAATACCACAATACCATTATCACACCTAAAAAAATAATTCCTTGATGATCTAAGTGTTCAGGGTTCAGATGTCCCTGACTGTGTACTAGATATTTTTATGCAGCTGGTTAGTTTAAATCAGGATCCAAACAAGTTCTTACTTAATATTCGATAGATATCTCTTAATTATTTTTTAATTCAGAATAGTACTGTCTGATAGAAATATAAAGCAAGCCACATCTGCAATTTTACATTCTCTAGTAGTAAAAAGAGATGTGGTTCACTTTAATAATTTAACTTAATATATATCCACAATATTATTTTGCATGTAAGTTTTTAAATTAACATTTTCATATGAAGCCATCAAAATGCAGTGTGAATTTTACATTTACAGCATGTCTCAATTTGTAATAGCCACATTTCAGTTGTGGCTAGTGGCTGTTGTATTAGACAGGGATGATCTAATGGATCCCCTTTCTTAAAGGATTCTTACAGTATATTTGTAATGTCGTGTATAGTTCCCTACACTCTTGAGTTTTTCTGGTTGCATTCTCATGGTGGTGTTTGAGTCCCTGTTCTTTATATTTCCTATAAAATGGTAGTTACCTCTAGAGGTAGTTCTGATTCTACTTGAGAGTTTTTGGAAAGAATACTTCATTCTTAAGGTGCCTGCACATACTTCTTGGTGTTTTCTGTGATGTTAGCAGGTATTGATGATCATTACCTAAATCCATCATTTTTTTAGTTGTTTCCAAATTAGGAATATCCTAATTTTATATTCCCTCTCATTTATTAGCAGGAATACTTCTGTATTTTCTTAATTAATCATTTGATTATTCTAAGATGTACTTTATATGATAAAGGCAGGTCAAGTTTTTGATTCCTTTTTATGTTTACCAATATCCAGCATAGTGAATTCAATCCCTATCACGTGCCAAAGAAAGCCAATGATATCTTTTCTAGTATCGTTATGAAGTCATAGATTTTATTTAACATGTAGGATGTATTTTAATCCACAGCATTTTTTACTCTCTTTGCTCAGATTGTCCAGTTTTTGGCCAGTGAGAGCTGTTCAGACTGGTTCCAGTTCTTTCTTGACACAACTTCAGCTTAGCATTTCTCATAAAACATTAAAAAAATTATCTTTCCTCATACTTTGTCCCCATTGACATACCAATATGAGAAATTGCAGTAATTGACTTTGAAATGATCAACTACACTTGCATTCCTGAAGTAAACCTAACTTGGTCATGTTGTTGCTTTGTGTATTGCTGGATTTGGTTGGCTAATATTTTGGTTATGATTTTTTAATCTGAGTTTTATAATTGAAATTAGCCAGTGATACTTGATAAACTAATTCTAAAACTTTTTTGGAAATAGAAAATCAATTCCAGGTTGATTGTAGGTTTACATGTAAAAATACAAATCAAAACAGAGCTTTATACATTAAGAAAATAACCATAGGGGCTTGGGCTAGGAAAAAGATCTCTTAAACATGATACAAAAAGCAGTAATCATTAAGGAAAGGAGCGACAGACTGGAATTAAAAACTCAACTCCTATTAGGTAGGTTTCTCCTGACAGTATGCTCCTTTTACAGAACTCTTCACTTAGTGTAAATACAGATGCTCCTCTACTTGCGATGGGGTTACGTTCTCGTCGCAAGTTGAAAGTGCATTTAATAATACACCTAGTCTTAAACATGCTTAGAATACTTAAGTTAGCCTACAATGTCAGGCAAGATCATCTAACACAATGCCTATTTTACAATAAAGCATTGGATAGCTCATGTAATTTACTGAATAGTGTACTAAAGTGAAAAACAGAATGGTTTTATAGGTACTTAGAGTATGGTTCCTACTTTCATACCGTGGTAAAGTTGGAAAATTTTAAGTTGGGGACCATCTGTATTACACATTCCTTATCACACTGTGTCTCCTTATAAGTCTAATTGTATCTATACACGAGGGCTGTCAGTGACATCTCCGTTCTTCTTAATCTTCTAATTGAGGGCCCTTTTCTGCTCTATGATATTTGGTTAGAATAATGCTGTCCAATAGAATTATGATATGAATGACAAATATAATGTTTTCAATTTTTAGATTGGTGCTACATGCCATATAGTTAATCCTCTTAAAGTATATACAATTCAGAAGTTTTTAGTATGTTCACAGAGTTGTGAAACTATCACTGCTATTTACTTCCGTAACAATCTTATGTTAAAACACCCTTCTATTCCTGGGATACATCCCACTTGTTCATGGTGTATAATCCTGTTTATATGTTGCCAGATTTGGTTTGGTATTTTGGGAGGAATTTTGCCTGTATACGTTCATCAGTCTGTAGTTTTCTTGTGATGTCTTTGTCTGATTTTGGTATCTGGGTGTATTAGTTAGATAGGGATATCAAAGAAAGTACCATAGACTGGTGACTTAAACAACAAATTTATTTTCTCAAAGTTCTGGAAGCTAGAAGTTTTGATATTAAGATGTTGACAGGGTTGTTCCTTCTGAGACAGGAGAAATGACATATGAATAATAGGAATTCCAGAAGGAGAAAAAGACACAGATGGAGGCAAGAGAAGAGATAAAGAATGGAAGGGAACTTTCCTGGCTTAAGCTCAATTCTGTAGTTCCCCTCAGGATATTTTAAAAAGACACAACCCAGGCACATGTTGCTGTTAATAAAATGCTTTTAAGTTTAGAATATAGAGAAAACTGCGTTGTAAAAAGTATGTCTTCCACCTATTATTTCTTTTCTTTTTCTTTTTCTTTTTTTTTTTTTTTTTTGAGACATTTTTTCCATTTGTTAACTGATAAATTCGAAACTCAGTAATTTTTAGTACCAGAAAGGTTTTAATTCTGTAATGGAGTATCTGAATGTGCTTGTTACATTTTTTTCTTTGTGAAATAATTACAGTTTTTGTCCAGCAGTTCTGGTGTCTTAAAACCTGCCTGAGTGAGGTGTATGTTCTCTGGGTGCTGAGCCCCTCTCCTGTATATTGCCATGTTCCTTTCCTTCTCCCAGCTGTTCTCTGTTCCCCAGAGGCAGAATGCTGTGGTCTCCTGAGCTACAAACAAGGAGCACAGTCTCAGCTCCTGTGGCAGGCTACTTGGACCCTGACAAGGTGTCAGTTTTCCATGGAGGCCCATCCCTCTTAGGCTCCCAAGGGGGACACCTTCCTGAGGGGGCTGTGGGCACCATGAGCCTTTCTGCCCAGCTCGTGGATCTGACTGCATCACTCAGGGACTGCTTGTTCAGGGTTACAGGAAGTGGTCTGGGAGTCTTACCTTCCCATAATTGTATTTTTCTTTAGCAGAATCTGTACACACCCATTTCTTAGCTAAGCATGGATCTTATTTCCTATTATGGGGGGGAGAGAGCCTGCAGTTAATCTAAAATGATGAAATTTTCCCTCACTTGAGAACAGATTTTATTTATCTTTAGGAACAGAAGTCTAATAGTGCTTCCTTTTGTGAACATTTTAAAGAATTCTCACTTGATATATACATTTTTGTGTTTTCCTTTGTTTACCTGAGATATCTTGATACTTGAGTCATTTGCAAAATACAGTCGATACCAAAGCAACAGTTCTATCTATGTTGGGTAAAAATTTGTTCCTTATGTTCATTTCAAGCATTGTAGATAAAATTTACCTAACATTACATTATACTATTCTTTTTGCTTTTTAGTAACACAGCTTTTGAGAAATGAACACTGAGGAAAACTGTTATTCCCCTAGACTTAGACTTAACTATTAACTACATTAAGTAAGCTAAAGGGCCTGATAGCTAGAAAGTAATGGAAAAGGCTTTCCTGTTGCATGCAGGTCATGACAGATCCCCTTTGTTGGATAAAAATTAGTAATGGCATAAACATTTAAAATGTCAATGATCCATCTACAGCTTCTGGACCTTAATAGTTCTTTGGATAGCTCTGTGTATGCAGCTTGACATGTTATGCAAATTGGGTCAGAACTCTCACACTTCATAGCCATGAGCCCCTGAAAAGTTAAATAAATACAACTATGTTATGTTGGTCCTTTTTTTTTTTTTTTTTTCAATGAAGCTGGTCCAGACTTGCATCATATATTTAAGTGAATTCATGACTTTGAGAAGTGTTTAAAAGCCACTGACTTGGGACATTACAAAATTGCTGGGTTGGAAGAGACTCTTGAGGCCATTAAATCCGATTTCCAGTGACACACAGGTCTAGGCTCAGTTCATATACCATACCACGACAGGGAGTTTTCCCCCCAAGACCTATCCATGCTCCTCATGTAAACAGGTATGAGCAGCAGAAACTGTATCCTAAGTTCTATTTGGTGAATTTAATAAAAACTGAATATAAAGATTTAAAAGGATTCACCACAAATAAAAATATTACTACAAAGCAAACAACACCAAAACATATCCTGGCAAAGAGCTGCATTAAAAGATAGAAAGAATTTGAACAAGTGTCCGGAGGGGATACATAGGTAGTAATGTAAAAGGAAAAAAAAATAATATGGGCTTCTAACTTCTTGTTTTAAACCTTAGCTATTTATGGGCATGGGGGGGAAGAGTTCCCATTCTTGCTGTATGGAATTCTGTCACTCTCAGTTCCCACCTACCCCCTGTTTATGCTTCCTGGCTGTTTAAATGTCTCTTCCTCAGAACCCCTTCTAAGCTAATCCACATTTTCTATTTTTTGTTATGCCAAAATTTGTCATAAATTTGCCTGTGCATTTCTTTATTGATTTCCTAGTCCACTGTTCTGTGTACTCACTAAGGCAGGAACTATGCTTGTCCTTCCCACTATCTAAGCCCAGCCCTTAGCACAATGTCTGCATCTTATATAAGGGCACAGTGTATTTCTTGGTGAATGAATGGATCTCCCCATGTTTGGTAAATTTTTATCTACTGCACATCACTCAAATCCTTTCACATTCTGCAATTCCCACTTCAGTCTTCCTGGATTTGTCTCATTGCTTCCCATTTTGTCTCCATGTGTCTGTTCCCACTGTTCATTTTCCAGAGAGCATCTAGTAATGTTCTGTTAAAAAGCAAAACTCAAATCACACCACATTCCATTTTGAAACAATTTAAGTGACTTCCCATTGGCCTTAGAATAGCGTCCAAAACACCAAACCAGGCCTTCAAGGGTACAGAGAACCTTCCTCTGCTACCTCCTCCCAGAATCGGCACAACTTGATCCTCTGGCTCCAGACTTCTGTACACATTGTTCTCTGGCTGCCCATGTCATGACTGATCAATAATTAACACTTGCCTTGCCTGAGTCATGAACCAGTTAATGGAAGAAGGCATAAATAAAACTACTCAAGTGCAACAAATGCGTTCGAATAAAATCAGTGATATATGCATGCCAATCATAAGTTACCAAGAATATATATCTGATGAAGATTTTTTTTTTTTGAGACAGAGTCTCACTGTGTCACCTGGGCTAGAGTCCCGTGGCGTCATCCTAGCTCACAGCAACCTCCAACTCCTGGGCTCAAGCAATCCTCCTGCCTCAGCCTCCCAGGTAGCTTGGGATTACCGGCAGGTGCCACCATGCTTGACTAATTTTTTCTATATATTTTTAGTTGTCCAGCCAATTTCTTTCTATTTTTAGTAGAGACGGGTCTTGCTCTTGCTCAGGCTGGCCTCGAACTCCTGAGCTCAAGGGATCCACCCGCCTCGGCCTCCCAGAGTGCTTATGAAGCACTTAAGACCATTTTCATATTGGTACTCTTTTTGAAAACAAGCCAATTTTCTGGCTAATTTTCCTCTATTAAATGTGTTTTTGGTCTGTTTCTCACTTTCCTTGGAATGACTGGATTTTTGAATCCTCTGAATTGTCCTCATTCTCTGATAGTAAGAATAAGCAAGGAGGTAGTGTAGTGTTGGTGGCATTTTTACTGTGGGCTATTTCAAACAAGTAACGAAAGTAGACTATATTAAAATGAACTCCCATGTACCTGTCACCTAGTTTCAACAGTTACTAGTCATGGACAGTTTTCCCCTACATCCCCACCTACTTGCTTCCCTTGTGGATAATTTGCAAACAAATCCTAGCCATCACACTTTATTTTACAACATAATTCTACTGGACCGAGTCAATGTTCAAATATCCCCTATTGTCTTATTTATAAATTTTTATCAACTTGTTTGAATCATGAGCCAATTATGTCCCATATATTGTGGATCCTTGATAAAGCTGTTAAATTTCTTTTAATCGGTAAGTGGCACTTCAGTCCTTTTATTTGGAACTATTCCGAGTAAGGACTGGCTCTTTTGTCCTTGTAGAGCTTCCCACAGTCACACTGTATTCTCACTTAGTACGTTCTTCCCTATAAAGGGTCTTGTAAAGAAGTAAGATTACAGTAGCATAACAGCAAAATTTGTAATTCCTAATATAAAATGTCCAGTCACTGCTGACATCATTACAATTGCTTTATAATTATTGTCCGTATCATTTGAATTAAGATTCAAAGGTACGTAAAATATAATTGCTTGCTAGGTATAAATTTTAGGAATTGTGTTTAAATTCTTCTGGTTATGCAGACTGTTTACATGAGTCCGTGGTTAAGTGTACAAAAGAAGGTATTGTATGCCCACTAGTTTCCGTTTAGTCTGGTGGTTTCTCTTCCACACTGTAATGCCCGTCCCGGTCCCCTCACCCTCTCCCTCCCTAGCTGGTGCTCAGGACTTTCCCCAGCTTGTTCCCTCGGCTTCTTTCTGGAGAACTCACTGAGAACTGTCTTCCTTCTCTCGTTGCTTTTCTTCTCTCCTTCCCCTACTTCCTGCCTGGCCGACCGCGCGGGCCGCGGGCCGCACCTGCAGGCACGCGTTTCCCATTGGTGACATCTTGGCGGGCCCGGCGGGGCACTTCCTCCTCTGCACCCCGTGACCCACGTCCGCCTCTCGGCCTCCGATCACGCGGCCTCCGCTTCCCGGACTCCGGACCCCACGCTTCCTAGGTCCCGACTGCCCATCCCCAGCGTGGTGAGCCGCCTTGTGGAGGCCCCGGGAGGCCGCCCCTGCAACTCTGCCCCTTCGACACCGGGAGCGGGGCCCGGGCGCTCGGCTCCCCTCCCTGCCCGCGTCCAGCCGCTCCCCTTTCCCCCTTCCCGCCTCCTCGTACCCTGCCCACGCGTCTGGGAGCTCCCGGGGCTGATAGCTCCAGCCCCTGCCGTCCGGGGAAGTCACCCCTACGCCCACCCGTTGCCCACGGGTCCCCGGAGTTGTCCCCCACCCCCCCGGGAGGCACTCCCTCGCTGTCCCAGGACTCCCCCACACCCGGGCCCGCGAGCGGCGCCGCCCTCCCCCCCCCGCCCCCCGCTGCTGGCTCCGCCCCCGCCCGGAAGCTCCCGCCCGAGCGGGCGCGGGCCCCAGGGCCGACCTTCCTGCTGGGCCGGGCGGTCCCGAGGCTGTCGGGTCGCCAGGTGGAGGCCGCGGGAACGCAGTTACCTTGTCACACGACCTCAGCGGTGCTTCCCGCCAAAATACGCACAGCCGCACCCCTGGGGTTTCCAACCTAGCAGAAAGTGTTTGCCCCTGGCCATTTGAATTTCTGTTTCAGGTTAAGAACAAACAGAAGATGCACCTGGATTTTCCTCGGAGCCCTCTGCATTGTTAAGCTTCGGGTGGAATTTGGGGGCCTTGGGCTGTAAGCCTTTCTTGCTTCATAGAAATCAGTCCTGCTGCTTCCGTGGTAAGTGTTAGAACAAAACAGTCCGCGGCATAGTCCTGAGGCCGCGGTTCCCGTGGACTTTGGTTTAGGAGCAAACTATCTAAGTAATTGAGGCACTCGGCACAACCCTGCTGTGTGTGCTCCAGCTGTCTGGAGGTTAAAATTTGTGCGCACAGTGAAGGGAGGGGTGGGCTCCTAGTGAAAGCGCTGCTCTGGCCTCCCGGGAGCACAAAGATATGTAAAGTAGGTGAAGCCTAGGTCTTAACCTGGGCTTCTGTCCTGAACAAAAGAATGTTCTGGGCAGTGCTTAAACCGCCCTATTTACTCTGCAAAGAAACGTAACTGGTCCTAGTACTGTCAGGCGCACCCTATCCTGTTTATCTTGATTGGATCTGCCTGAAGGCAAGTGTAAATCCCGTCGAACCTGTAGGGGGGGTGAAGGGCACTTTGCAGAGGGCTTTTAGAAGTGCAGAGTCTTGGTCCCCACCCTGACCTGTTTTAGGGTCTGTATTTTAACGAAATCCCTGGATGGTTCACGTGCATTAGCACGTTTGAAAGCCACAGATCTAGAACTTGGAAGAAAGGCATCACGACCCAGTCGCCAGGAGGAGTTGAGCAGAGTCTTCCCAGCAGTTTCGTGGTGCTGTGGGCTTTCCGTCAGCCTTCTGTACGCAGTGCCATGGTCCACAGGCTCACGGGGTCTTGTCCGAATGGGTAAAGTGGGTCTGGCTGACAGCTTATGCGTGTCCCCAGAGAGTCCCCAGGTGTTGAACTTCAGATAACCCTGGAAGGAGCGGGGAGTAAACAAGGCAGAAGTGGACCAAGCTAAGATGACTGGGTTCCACTGTCTCTTGCGGGAAAGGAGGAGGGGAGTATGGGTGGTTACAGCCTCTTGAAGACCTGGTTCCAGAGTATCTGAAACTATACCATTTCTGAATAGGTTTCCTAATAACTGTAATGCTTTCATGTGTATAACTCCTCCCAATAGTATCACGTAAAAATCACAGGGAATTGTAAGGCAGGTATAATTCTATTTTAACACAACAGGTTCAACAAAATTAACTGACTTTCGCAATTTCATCTTTCCAAAACTAAGAACACAGGTTAGTTCTTCTCACAAGAATTCCATAGTCTTCAGCCCATGTCCTAGTGATTTGGGGACAGCTTTATCACATGAATGTTGGTGATGATAGTGCTTATGATTTTCCTACTGAAAAGCATATTTCAACAAAGTTGCCCAGTAACTTGGAGTCTTTTGGGTGTGTCCCCACGCTGCCCCTAGAGGGGTTCTTATAAATCTGGCGGAACAAGGTCTAGCAAGCATTGTTGCCAGTGCCCATCCCAGAAGTGCCCCTCTCCCTCCATGCTCAGCTCCTGGCCTCGATATTTAAATTTACTCTCAGTGATATTTAAATTTACTCTCAGTGCCTCCCCTTTCCTGTAGGCTCACCAGTTGGGTGTTTCGCTTCTGCTATGCTCTGTATTACCCTATGAAAAGATAAATCTCCTAGGTGCTGTTAGGGCGGGAGGTTTAATTGTGTTAGCCTTGGGGCTATAAAGAGCTTCCCGGTGGCCACCTTGCCTGGAGGAATTTAAAGCACCCAGCCCCAGAGACTGCGGGCGCTCTGCTGAGTACAGGGGTTCCAAAGCCACACCGCCAATATTGCTATGTTTTTTTTTTTTTTTTAAGGACAGTTTGTTACCTACCAGAAGTGTCAACCACTGAAGTCTTCAAGGTTGTTCTTTAAGGTGAGCTATTTTAAGAAACGTCATATTTCAGTTACAGTGTTTATATTTGATTTGCTGTATTCATAGGCTCCTGGAGTAAAAAAAGATTTTTTCACTAAATTTGTGTGGGACTCTTTTCAGTTGAGTTTTAGTTAATGAAAAGTCTTAGGACTTCTGAGAAATGGAAGAGAAAGCTAATTCTGGAATAAAAATAGACAATAAATATTTTAAACACAGACAGATGTTTTAGAGAAGAATGCTCTCTTCACCTTGCCCTCAGAGGAAATCATTTTATTTCTGGAGCATTTCCTGAAACATTTGTAATGTGTGATTTTTTTTTTTTTTTACTCACCACTATACAAACAAGGATATAATGTGTAAGGTGTTATTAGCAGGCATTTAAAGTAATTCTTACATGAAATGTTAACATTCTTTTATGCTTCTTGCATGTCTTTCAGCCTAGCTAGGCTGCCGAATTCTCAAGGAAGGTGTTGACCCCACATGGTCAGCAGTTAATCCCTAGCTAATCTTGGGCCTGCTGGGTCCGGCCTGTGCTGACGGTGCTGTCACAGTGGCCAACAGAACAGGCACACACGGTCTGTCCCCAGCAGGCTCCCAGTGTGGATCTGAAGACACCTTTTATACAAGTCACAGCAAGAGTGCTGTGGGGATATAGAGCTACAAGACTTATTTGTGGAGAATGGGAAGACTTTTAAAAAGGTGGTTTATTTGAGCTGAGACCTTAAGGATTAGCAGGATTTAGCTAGACAGAAGGTTGGGCAGAGTATATTTAGAGAGAGAATTAGTGACAGCCTCAATCGTGTGCGTCACATCCCTGAGGGAGCAGAGAGCATGGCACATTCCAGGAGAAAAAAGAAAGGAAGTGATATGACCTAGACAGGAGAGTGTTGCAGGCTGAAGACCCCAGTATCCCTGTGGTCCTTCTTCTGAGGCCAGTGGGAAGTCACTGAGGATTTGGAAACAAGACAGTAACATAAGTTTTAAAAAGAACACTTGAGCTGTGGGTTGGATTGCAGTAAGTGCTAGCCATTAATGCTTGAGGAACTGCTAAAGTGGGTTACGGGTAGCCTTCTGTAGGCCATTTGTAGGTGCTTGGAAATAGGGAAGAATATGAGAGAAATGCAGAAATAAAGTAACAGTTTGGTAATTCACATTACGAAGAAAAGAATTATTGTGCTCAAACACTGTCATTCAGTGTGTTAGGGACTCAGTGTAGAGCTGTTCGGCACTGTTACTGTTGAAAAGGCCAGGGTATAATAGGATTTAAGGGTGAGGGTCCCATGGAGAATGGGATCTCCCAAGAAAGTTGATGAGTTGATTGGATCTGAGGGCTTGGAAGAAGTGGCCCAAGGATTACTTCAGTTTCCTTCTAGAGCCTTTGGGTGCAGGTAAGGCTGTAATTGGAATACAATTGAAGAGAAAATGCCAAGATTATTTGTGGTATGGAGGGGAAGTTGGGAAGTGGGGTTGTGTATGCCAGTCTGGATTCCGAGAGACCCAGGGGGCAGGGTGGGCCACCTAGAAGAGAATGGGACCCAGTGAATCCCTACATTTAACGTTTGAGGAAGGACTTACAGACTGAGATAGAATGTCAAGGGAATTAATAGGAATCCCTAATAAGAGTTGCATGATAGGAGTGAAGCGGGGAGAGAGTAGTGTTTCCAGGAAGAAATGGTTAAATCCTGCTGTGGGAACAAGTAAGATGAAGGTAAGAAGACACTTGGTCTTCTTCCCATGCAGATCCTTGGCACAAGTGGGATCATGCCCTAATGTGGTGGGGGTTGGAGGTGACGTCAGTAGAGCCCCTTCAACAAGATTTTATTGGAGGAAAAAGCGGGTAGCTGGAGGCAGAGTTGGCATGGAGAAGGGCATATATTACGTGATTGGTTAGAACTGAGCATACTTGATTGCCAAGGAGACAGTGCACAATGGAGAGAGAAAAGAAGAAAGAATTTACATAGGGTGGGTGAGGTTGGGACCCAGAGCAGAGCTGTTGATAATGATCTCAGCTGTAAGGAGAGGCCGCTCCTTGTTTACAAATTCTTAGACTGTGAAGGACCTTTAGGAGGTCCCCATTGCTATTGGAAGTGGAAGGTGATCAATCTGAGAGTAAGAGGAGATGAGAACGTGTAAGCCACCCTACACAGCTGGGGGCTTTGGGTGACCAGAGATCTACAGTATGACTGGGTGTATCGAGGGCTGCTCTAAGGTTGGTGACCCTGATTTTCTACATCAGTTCCCAAGTGAGGGCAGCTGTAGACCGCGGGGAACATCTGGAGACATTTTTGGTTGTCACAAGTTAGGTGGGAAGTCCTACTGGCGTCTAGTGGGTAGAAGCATCCTACAATGCATGGGCCTGCCCTGCACAACAAATAACTGATCCAAAATGCCAGCAATTCTGAGGCTGAGAAACCGTAGTCTAGAGGCACCATTTTGCCTGGCTGTGTACAGCTGTGCGGAACAGCCATGGAACAAAGAGATATCTGGAATCTTCCAGGGCTCTGGATTTCCTTGGCACATACAGTAAAGGAAGATGTATGTATAGTTCTGTATACGGTGAGGAAGGACTGGAGTGATAAGTGGGGTCTAAGCTGGATCAGGAAGAATTGGGGGGCGGGGGGGACTGTAGGAAAGGAAGCTGAGGGCTCTCTGAGGGAGGAGGACAGTTATGGGGGAGGCAGGAGGATGTGATTACGAGCGGGACTTCCACAATGTGGCTCTTAGACTTTGGGAGTCACGGGTGACAGCAGTGCCTATGGGAAGTGACACTTTATTGAAACATTGAATTTCCACATACTCCATGTACTCTTTTTGAGCCTTACCACTTAGGTATTTTGTGTTGCCTCTTTTGTTTATATGTGAACCTGTGAATCACACAATTTGGTTTCTGCATTTATTTGCAGTGTGCGTAGCTAATATTCTGCTGGTGGACTTCTGTGCTTCAGTTTGGCCTCACCCTTAACTAGTATTTTGTTTGAATGACAATTTAGGAACAAAATGATACCTCCTTGGACTCTGGAAGCCGTTACTGTCTTCTGTCCTGGCAGCCTTGTTGTTAATAAGAACACTTGATTCTGGTTCACCCCAGTGTCAAAGAAAATGCTACTCTGTATTGTGATTTTAAAACTGGCTGCTGTTGTGTTCGTCCCTTATTTTTACTTATATGGTATCCAGCCACAAACAAGCACATGGGTTAAATGTAAGGCCTGTAGTTGAGGAAGAGACTTCCCAGAGGAGCTCTTATCACATTTCATCATCACAAGTATCTGGAATAAATATAAATCTAAAAAGAAAGTTTGCTGGCTCTAACCAGACTAAAACTTAGATTCCTCTATGTTCAAGGGACCACCTTTATATGAATCTTTCTGTCTTTTACTTGATTGATACAATGATATATCCCATCTGTTTTCTTCAGTTCTGAGAAATTCTTACTTTCTCTGAATATTGCCTCCAAATTCATTCTCTTTTCTTCCCTTCTAAAACCTGTAATAACTGGCCACTAGAATTTATAGATTTTAGGTTGCTGGCTAAAGCCTCCAGAACACATCCTGCTCTTTAAATTTCAAATTTTATTCTTTGTTCTATTTGCTTGTCTTTTTTTAGGCCCCTGATGTGTTCTTATTCAGTCTGAGTGACACTGTTACTTTTTTCTTTGAAAGACTTGGGATCGAGTCTTACTTCATTCATTCTTGCCTTCCTCACCTGTAAAATGGGGGAAATAATATTTAGTGCATATTCTTGTTAAGCATATTAAATGAAAACTTATGTAAAGTAGTTTTTGCTTTCTTTTCAGCCTCAAAAAAAGCTGTGCCCAAGCTTGTCTGACATCTGCCCTGCCAAGTGTCCATGATGCTAGGCCCCGAGGGAGGTGAAGGTTTTGTGGTCAAGCTCCGTGGCCTGCCCTGGTCCTGCTCCATTGAGGACGTGCAGAACTTCCTCTCCGACTGCACGATTCGCGATGGGACCGCAGGCGTTCATTTCATCTACACTAGAGAGGGCAGGCAGAGTGGTGAGGCTTTTGTTGAACTTGAATCAGAAGATGATGTAAAAATGGCCCTGAAAAAAGACAGGGAAAGCATGGGACACCGGTACATCGAGGTGTTCAAGTCCCACAGAACCGAGATGGATTGGGTGTTGAAGCACAGCGGTCCCAACAGTGCCGACAGCGCCAACGATGGCTTCGTCCGTCTTCGAGGACTCCCATTTGGATGCACAAAGGAAGAAATTGTCCAGTTCTTCTCAGGGTTGGAAATCGTGCCAAATGGGATCACATTGCCTGTGGACCCCGAGGGCAAGATTACAGGGGAAGCTTTTGTGCAGTTTGCCTCACAGGAGTTAGCTGAGAAGGCCCTGGGGAAGCACAAGGAGAGGATAGGGCACAGGTATATCGAAGTGTTCAAGAGCAGTCAGGAGGAAGTCAGGTCTTACTCAGATCCCCCTCTGAAGTTCATGTCTGTGCAGAGGCCGGGGCCCTATGACCGCCCTGGCACAGCTAGGAGATACATTGGCATCGTGAAGCAGGCGGGCCTGGAGCGGATGCGGCCCGGCGCCTACAGTGCAGGCTATGGCGGCTACGAAGAGTACAGCGGCCTCAGCGATGGCTACGGCTTCACCACCGACCTGTTCGGGAGAGACCTCAGCTACTGTCTCTCAGGCATGTACGACCACAGATACGGAGACAGCGAGTACACAGTGCAGAGCACCACCGGGCACTGCGTCCACATGAGAGGGCTTCCTTACAAAGCAACCGAGAATGACATTTACAACTTCTTCTCTCCGCTCAACCCCGTGAGAGTGCATATTGAGATCGGCCCGGATGGAAGAGTGACCGGCGAAGCAGACGTGGAGTTCGCCACTCACGAAGAGGCTGTGGCGTCTATGTCGAAAGACAGGGCCAACATGCAGCACAGGTACATAGAACTCTTCTTGAATTCGACGGCGGGGGCCAGCAGTGGGGTGTATAGCAGCCAGGTGATGCAAGGCATGGGCGTATCAGCAGCCCAGGCCACCTACAGCGGTCTGGAGAGTCAGTCAGTGAGCGGCTGCTACGGGGCTGGCTACAGCGGTCAGAACAGCATGGGTGGGTACGATTAGCTTCATAGGGATGCTGAAGTTTCTTCAATCAAATTTTCGCAGGCAGCCAACAAGCAATGAATGAAGAGTAGTTGTAACTCTAGAGGAAGTTGTGGGACCCATTTTGCACCATGAGTTTGTGAAATCTGGATAAAAAAATTACCTCTTCAGTGTTTTCTCATGCAAACTTTTCTTCTAGCATGTGATATTGAGTAAACTAAAACTATTTTCAGCTTTTCTCGATTAACATTTTGGTAGTATACTTCAGAGTGGTGTTACCCGAGTTTAAGTAGTTTCAGTATGTTAAATATGGACCTTCGCCGCCACATCGCAGTGAACACACTGGGGAGACGTGCTTTTTTGGAAAACTCAAAGGTGCTAGCTCCCTGATTCAAAAAGAAATATTTCTCATGTTCATTCTAGTTTATGTTTTCATTTAAGATCTTTTAGGTTAAGTTTAAGCTTTTTAAGAGTTAGTTTTGAGAATTGAGACACAATACTAATACTGTAGGAATTGGTGAGGCCTTGACTTAAAACTTTCTTTGTACTGTGATTTCCTTTCGGGTGTATTTTGCTAAGTGAAACTTGTTAAATTTTTTGTTAACTAAATTTTTTTCTTAAAATAAAGATTTTTTCACAATGACTGGCACAAGATTATCTACTCAGCAAAAGGTAGCAAAATGGGTTGTTGAATTCATTTTATTCCTAATGTATTTTAGTGTGAATTTTAAAATTTCGTACATCAAATCTATGCTCTCCCTTATATTCTTACAATGAGGCTAAATAAAGGTTTAATAAAAATGTTAATTACGTGAATGGTGGAAATGGTGACTAGAAACGTACATCCCTGGCAGAGTGGAGTAGACACTTGCAGCCCCGGGCACCCTGGTTTGTGTGCGCCGTGGTCTGGAGCCATTCATCGGATCCTGCCGGCCCCTGCCTCATGCTGGAGTCACGTCTGTTGTTCCCATAGCTAGAGAGCTTTGGTTTTGAGTGAGGCCATTACACACGTTTCTAGTTTTTAGAAAATGGGATTTGGACTTTTTTTTTTTTTTTTGGTGCTGTGATTATTTTTATGGGATGCATTCCTGAATTAGCAATGATAGGTTCTAACCGGATATGCATATTCTCAAGCTTGAGACCTGTTTACAAATTGGTAGTAAAAAATTTCTCTCCACCTAGCAGTGGAAGACTGTCCATACTCAAGGCAGCTCTGCCCACAGTGTATAGCACCGTCATTTTAACACTTAGGACGTTCACTAATGGGGTTTATTTTTTTAAATCACAACATGCAAAAATATTTTGATGCCATTACAATTCTTCCAACTTCATTTTCCCACTTATCTTTAATAACTGTATAATGGAACCTAGATGTTCTAGTTTTACCAGTTTAAGGATGCTCTGCGGTTTTCTGCTTTTAAAGAAAATGTTCTTGGTTGAACCCTGAAGGTTTCATCAGAAAATTAGGTCTATGTGGAAAGACTAGCCTCACTGGTCTTCGCAGGCCAAGCTTGCCTGCCAGCCTTTGCTCAGTGTTCTGCATCAGATGGCCTGTCACGGCAGCATCACAAGGAATGCCAAGGTGCAGGGACACAAGCAGAATGAGGAACATGCACTGGGAAGACAACAGGAACGGTGCCACTATTCTAGGCCCTTCTGGAGTCTCTGCCCATCCCCTGGGCCCGCCATGCACAAGCAACAGCAACCAATAGGGAAGCAGAGGCCCACAGGTTGTGAGACAGACTGGAGAAACCCACCCAGGTGGAGTTCCAGTTAGGAGCTTTGGAAATTGCACTTCCTGGTGTGGGCTGGGGGGCCATGAGGCTGAGACCTCAGATTTCACATGGCAGTGGAATCTCCAGGCATACCTTCACCCTGGAAGTCCGCTAAGTTTAGGGTACATGTGTGGAAGGAGTGGGATCCAGGAACCTGGGACAGGAAAGTTGGGGGAACGTGCTAGGTGACCCAAAATCTCTGGGCCTGCAAGCGTGGGACACTATTGTTAAAAGGAGACTGTGCCAAAGCCTTGAGGTAGGTGATAGTCCTAAGATATGTGCCCACCTTGTGGCCTGCCCTGAGTCTCATTGTTTCCAGAATGCTTTGGCAAACTACACATAAACCACACCCAGCTTGCCACCTGTTTGGCCCATAACCTAAGAATGGTTTTTGGTTTGGTTTGTTTTCTTTGAGATACGATCTCCCTCTGTTGCCTGGGCTGGACTGCATTGTTCACTACAACTTCAAACTCCTGGGCTCAAGTGATCCTCTTGCCTCAGCCTCCTGAGTAGCTGGGACTATAGGCACCTGCCACTATGCCCAGCTAGCTTTGCTGTTTTCTTTTTTTTAAAGGAATGGGGTCTTGCTATGGTGCTCAGGCTGGGCTCAAGCCATCCTCCTACCTCGATCTCCAGGATTATAGGCATGAGCCACCACACCTGGCCAAGAATTGAGTTTTACAAATGGAATTTGCATCCATTTGATAACCAGGAACTCCAATTAAGCAACATACAATGTCCCTCAAAAAAATTCCATTATCAGTAAACCTGCAGTGCAAAAAGCTGTACTTATTTTCAGTTTAATGTGAAAACAGTTTTGCCTTTTTGCCTACAGAAGCTAAGATGTTTATAATCTGGCCCCTTAGAAGTTTGCTAACCCGGTTGCAGAAAACTAGTATCAGGACTGAGCACGGCACAGAGGGAAGAGTTCTTACTCCAAAAGGAAATGGACTTAACAAAAAAGCTGCAAGGCCTGGTTAGAATGTCTGGACAGGACCTGTAGCACATCAGGGGGTCTGGGGGATGCTACCGGAGGGTTGAGTATGAAACTGGATTGAAACGAGACATTTCTTATAAGTCA
The DNA here is from genome assembly GCF_000956105.1 of Propithecus coquereli. Lineage (NCBI taxonomy): Eukaryota > Metazoa > Chordata > Mammalia > Primates > Indriidae > Propithecus > Propithecus coquereli. The sequence goes on along the minus strand of NW_012150108.1, from coordinate 331,444 downwards.
AGATTTGGGAATCTGAGCAAATTGCTCAGTTTATCCTAATCTGCCGGAAGCACCGTTCAAAGATCATCCCCCCACAGGTGGGCATGCAGGGTGGCCAGAGAAAACACCAGGTAAGTCTGTCCCTGGAAGGATCTAAGAACACTCACCAGCGTTTTTTTTTTTTTTTTTGAGGCAGAGTCTCACTGTGTTGCCCGGGCTAGAGTGAGTGCCGTGGTGTCAGCCTAGCTCACAGCAACCTCAAACTCCTGGGTTCAAGCGATCCTCCTGCCTCAGCCTCCCAAGTAGCTGGGACTATAGGCATGTGCCACCATGCCCAGGTAATTTTTTCTACATACATTTTTAGTTGTCCAGATAATTTCTTTCTATTTTTAGTAGAGACGGGGTCTCGCTCTTGTTCAGGCTGGTGTTGAACTCTTGACCTCGAGCGATCCTCCCACCTCGGCCTCCCCGAGTGCTAGGATTACAGGCGTGAGCCACCGCGCCCGGCCCTCGCCAGCATTTTGAAAAATTTAGTGGAAGCTCTCCTCTCAGCCAGCGCTGGCAATAGGAAAAAAACGGATGACAGGATTCCAGAAGATGAAACACAGGTGTGAGGTAAGCTGTCGTGGGCAGCCTTGACCAGCCCGAGTCTGTGACAAAGGCCAATAGCAAGAGTATTGCGTGGTTTAAACAGCCAAGGAGGAATAAGCTGGGAGCAGAAAGCTGATGTCGGCCATTTCTGTTGAACATCAGGATCTTGTTGTATTTGTTACCAGAACAGAATCAAGTCTCAGACCCAGAAGCCATCAATGGAAGTGGAGGGAGGGCCTGGCATTATTACAATTGTATAAAGAAAATATTTCATGAACCTCCCCCCAGCCCAGGGCCAGGAGAGCGGATGACCCTAGTCCCTCGAGGGCTGTTGGACATAGGGTGTGAGTTCGGGTGAGTACTGGGGACCCAGAATGCCACTGTAGCCCCTTTATTAGAGCGGAAGCATAGCAAGGCCAAGTTCATCTCACCGTGGGTCAAGTGCGTGTGCAGAGCTTCCGGTTATCTCCCTGAGTGAGTTAGTGGGGAGGGGTACCCTGGGCAGATAAGCCCACGCTGGATCCCTGGCTGGTGGAGTCAAGAGTTGCAGTGGCACGGAAGGCCAAGAGGAACCACTCGGATGGTGCTCCCCATCCAAGGCAGCAAGATGACAGGCGCTGTAGTGGGTTGGGGCCGCACATGCGGACAAAAACGGCAAGCATCGTATGCCCTTTTAATTTGCCTGTCTGGTTCCAACAAGAAACCAGATGGATCTTAGCAGGGGACAGCAGATGACCAGGAACTCGACCGAGTCATTGCTCCAATCACAGCTGCAGTTCTTCCAGTATAGCTCTACAAGCCTCTGACACTTTGGCAGCTACTGACGTAATGAATCGTTCTTTTCCATCAGCATTAAGTAGATTAAACAATATTTTGCCTTATAACATGGACAGCAAAATACATTCCCTGTCTTTCTCCAGGATTCTAACTTCTGTATGTTACAGTACAGTCTGGAGAGACATGGATCACCTGGCAATGACTGACCAAATTGGTGACATGCTATTTGGACTTGGTGGGGAGGAAGCAGCAAGGACTCCGGATGCCCTAGGAAGACCCGTGTGCTGGAGGGAGGAAGAGTGTTTGGAGTCTACAGTCATGGGCAAGGGTCAGCAAACTAGGGTCTGTGGGCCTAATCTGGCCTGCTGCCTGTTTTTGTAAATGAAATTTTATTGGTACACAGCCATGCCCATTTGTTTACATGTTGTCTGGCTGCCCTTGTGCTACAACGGGCAGAGAGATGAGTAGTTGCATCAGAGGCCACAGTGGCCCACAAAACCTAAAATATTTAAATGTTTACTATCTGACTCTTTACAGGGTATCTTTGCCAATCTGTGGCCTCGGGCAAAACTGGGGCATTTCCTCCAAAGTAAAGGCCAAGATATTGCATCTTGCAACTTTTTATTTATTTATTTAAAGGCTAGTCAAATTTAGCAGTGGGGGGAGGGGGGGTTGTATACCCACTTCAATGACACTAATGTTGAAAAGTTTTTTGTTTCTTTTTTAAAGACTGGTCAAGTGCAGTAGTGAGAAGGGGGGAAAGAGCAGAACAAGGAGTTCCATCTGTAACTGACTGAACCATCACAAGACGCCTTCCAACCAGCCGCTGATGTTCATAAGGATAACCCACTACCATCAGACCCACCACACCTTACAACTCGTATCACTAGAAAAGACGCATCATTTTGGGTAGGTAGGACTTTTTGGATTTTGGAGAAAGCTTCTGTGACACTTGAAAATACTGCTCCTGCCCAATTATCAGGTGACCAGAAGGCGACAAGGGTTCGGCCACCCGCTCTGCCTCTGCTACAAATGACAGAGGAGCAGGCCCCAGCACAGAGACACCTGTGTTCATAAATGATTCCAGGAGGTGTCTCTGACAGGTCTCAACAGACGTTCACAGCCCAAACCCTGAGTGTTCTGAATCAAGGCCGTATGGCTTTTGCAGGACAGAGCTAATTAGCATTCAAAAAGCGGCTCCTGGGTACTGAGCAGAGACCAGCCCCAAGCGGGGAGATAACCCCCCGCATGCCACCGTCATCACTTGGGTGCTGGCAGAGGCAGCAAGCTTCATGGCGTCTCAGTTTTGTTTTTAGTTTTTGCGTAAAAATTCTTGCACATATTTCATTTGGTTTGTTCCTAGATACGTTTTTTTTTTTTTTTTTT
>NW_012150108.1:318398-327829 GCF_000956105.1 Propithecus coquereli | reverse complement strand
GGGAGGCTGAGGCAGTAGGATCGCTTGAGCCCAGGAGGTTGAGGTTGCTGTGAGCTAGGCTGACGCCACAGCACTCACTCTAGCCCAGGCAAAAGAGTGAGACTGTCTCAAAAAAAAAAAAGAAAAAACAATTCAGTATAACAACTATTTACACACTATTTACATCGTATTAGGTGTCAATGTCAAAATGAAACATAGAGATGAATTTCTAATTTAATGTTTGATTTTGGGAAGCAAGAATTGCAATTCCAGGCATACACATGGAATGGTGGCCTTAGGTATGTCTGAATAACATACAGAAGGTTGCGGGTTTCATGTTGTTTTGAAAGACAGTTCATTGGCACTAGCAAAGTTTGGGGAGCTGGCAAGCTCTGATTCGTGAGTGGCTAGAACTAGTCTTAGGGTTGTAGCAGATCGTTTTTACCAGTTATTAGGTAAAACTGGTTTCAGGTTACAATAGGCAGTTTCAGGCGCTGGACTGGGAGAGAATTACATTCTTGGAGCAATGCTATGTGCTTTTTCTCCCTGGCCTCTCAATGACCGGCTTTCACATAGGTATCATAAGTAACCTAGACATGATTTAAAGCACACAGGAGGATTGTATGGGTCACATGCAAACACTACACTGTTTTACACAGGGTCTTGAGCACCCTTGGATTTGGTAACAGCAGGAGCCCTGGAACCAATCCCCCAAGGGTACTGTCTTATTGCCTGCTCTTAATAGGTTTCTTTTTTTTCTTTACTGTGGAATGCTTCACGAACTTGCGTGTCACCTTGCACAGGGGCCATGCTAATCTTCTCTGTATTGTTCCAATTTTTAGTATATGTACTACAGAAGTGAGCACATAGGTTTATTTCTTATTATTAGAAAATGTGATGCTGAACAAATTTGGGGGTCAGCGGGCATCCTTGTCTTATTCCCAATTCAGAAAGAAAGCTGTCAATATTTCTGTTAATATGCTCATTGTTTTTTTGATACACATCCTTTATGAAAATAGGAAAATTTCCATTTGCTTCAGGTTTATTATATTTATTTTTTTATTTTTTTTTTGAGACAGAGTCTCACTCTGTCACCCCAGCTAGCGTGCCGTGGCGTCAGCCTAGCTCACAGCAACCTCCAACTCCTGGACGCCAGCGATCCTCCTGCTTCAGCCTCCGGAGCCGCGGGCGCTGCAGGCGCCACCACGCCCGGCTGGCACGCTCGCCTCCGTCGTGAGCTCCTTTTCCACTTCCTCCAAGGACGCTCGCGCCTGCCTGCTCCGGGACGCACAGAGGCCGCCTCCCGCCCGCCTCGCCCCGTGGGCGCGATCTGACCGCCCGCGTTCCAGCCGCGCCCTCCTGCTCCCGGGCGGCGCATTCCGCCCCGGGCCTGGGGCGGCGCAGTGGCGGGTCCGGTCGGCCCAGCCTGGGAGCCCCGCCCCGCCCCCACACGCCCTGCTCCAGGGGCCCCAGCGGGAGCGTGACCCTCCTTTCCGCCCCTCGGGGCCCCTGCACTTGCCTCTGTCCCGGCCCGCAAGCCAGGTGACCCCAAGTCTGGGACACACTGAGGCCCCGCCTGGGGCGTGGAGGGAGGGTTCGGGGCCACCCGCCGGAGGCAGCCACGCCGATTCGCGGCCCTGCAGCGCGCTCGGCCCGGCGGGGGGCGCTCCCACGCGCGTGCCCTCCCGCGGGGAGCGGGGCCACACGGAAGAACCCGGATCTGCACGGCGGCCCCCGCTCTCCAGGGCGCTGCGCAGGGCTTCTTAGGACGTAGCGGGATTTCGCAGGAGACTGGGGGGAGGGGACCCCATGGGACGATCTGGGGGTTATTTGGGTTTCCCTGGGGGGGGTCGATGAGGGAATCGCCACATTTCCTACCACGGAGAGCGCCCACTAAGGGAGGTGAGGCCCCCGTGGGGCGGGCTGCTGGGGTCACCCTAGGCGACAGGACGCCCTGGCTACCCGGTCCTAAGGCTCTCCAGAGTCTCCAGGCAAAGGGCAGAGTCTGTGAGGTCTTTTGACCGGTACTGCGGTGGGGGGCTCTCAAAGTGGGCCCTTGCTAGGAGCGCGCCTCGGGACGCCCCCGAGGCCACAGGGAGCAGCAGCAATGCACAGACGGTCACGAGGCCACCGGAGGGACCTGTTTAATCTGTAAATAAGCTTTGGACGGCCTTGGGAGCAGAAGGGAGCCTGACAGCCTGCCCTTGGGGGGCCAGCCGTGCTGGGGGGCCGGGCCTGGGCCAGATGGGGGGCTCCGCTGGGAGCCCGTCCTGTGCTCAGCAGGCACTGGCGGAGCCTGTGGAAAGTGGGAGCGATCGTCACAGACAGTCCCTGCGGACACCCCCTGGGCCCCACGGAAGCCCGGCTCACCTGGAGTGACGAGTGGGGTGGCTTTCTCAGGCAAGGGGCTAGAGAAAGGCCATGAGTGTCAGATTAGCACGAGGATCTTCTCCCCTCCCCAGGCTCCTGAGGCCTCTTCCCCGGGGGGCACACCTCTCTGCCATTCTTCCAGGGACACTTCATACCAAGGGTCAGAGCTTTCCCTGATTTGGGGCCCTTCAGGGTTGATTATGGGAATGACAAATCCTACTGCAAGCCCGTGAGCAGGCGGGGGGTTCCCCCTTTTCCGGGGGTTGGGCTTTCCCCCCCCCCCACCACAAAGGTCTGCTCGGCAGGAGGGGACACACAGGGCCCCAGTCTTACCCCTGCTTCCCCTTGCCCTTGCATTTGCACTTGCCACCTGTGGGAGAGAGAGCCCAGGTCAGCGCTGGGGCTAGAGCTGGGGTCAGGGCGCGCCCTGTTCCCACCCTGCTCATCCCTGCCGCTCACTCAGGGCCATGGCGATCCCAGCGAGGAACAGGAGCACTCCGAAGATCATCCCGCCCAGCTGCAGGCTTTCCCAGTCTGGGGGACGGCACAGGGAGTAAGCTGGCACCAGCCTGGGGCTGCCTGCCTCACTCATTCGCTCGAAAGACATTTATGGGGCCGGGCGCGGTGGCTCACGCCTGTAATCCTAGCACTCTGGGAGGCCGAGGCGGGAGGATCGCTCAAGGTCAGGAGTTCGAGACCAGCCTGAGCAAGAGCGAGACCCCGTCTCTACTAAAAATAGAAAGAAATTAATTGGACAACTAAAAATACATAGAAAAAATTAGCCGGGCATGGTGGCGCATGCCTGTAGTCCCAGCTACTCGGGAGGCTGAGGCAGGAGGATCGCTTGAGCCCAGGAGTCTGAGGTTGCTGTGAGCTAGGATGACGCCACGGCACTCACTCCAGCCCGGGCAAAAGAGTGAGACTCTGTCTCAAAAAAAAAAAAAAAAGACATTTATGCCCTGCATGGTACTTCCGTTCCAGGCAGCAAGAAAGAAACAAGCCTGCAACTAGATGCATCATGTAATATCTGATGGGGACAAGCAGTACGAAGGAAAAAACAGTGCAAGAGCCCAGAGACAGAATCAGCTTTGAAGGATGATCAAGGAAAGCTGTTCCGGAAGGGAAGGTGGCCTTTGAGCTGAGGCCCAGGGCAAGTGAAGGATCTAGACGGCAAGAGGAGGACTGCCCGGGCTGGGTCCTGGGGAAGGTGAGGGGAGGGGTGCGTGGAAGGCAGGCGGGTAGGGGTGAGGTCCCTGGGGCCCCACAGCCCAGGCCTCCAGCGCCTTAGCCGTAGGTATTCCCAAACACCCTGCTGGAGTGAAGCTCTCAGAGACGAGGTTAATCCCACCCCACTTTGTCTACACTGGGCTCCACACCACCTCTCGCCAGCCTGTCTGGCAAAGAGGTCCAGGACAGGAACGGGTGGGATGTCGGCTCTTACCATAGTAGAAGGGATCGTCTTTATCGGCTGGAGAGAGGGGGAAAAGCGATTAAGAACCAGAACCAGGAGACAGGATGTGGTGGGTCAGAGGGGAGACTGGGGCCGAGTGGGCAGGCAGTTGGGGCCCCACTCACCAAACAGGTCCCTGGCTTCCAGGGCAGGCAGGCCTGGGTGGGAGAAGCAGAGAAGCGGGTAGGAATTCGTGTCCTGGTGTCCAAGTGAGTGAGCCGCAGGGAAGGTTGGGGAGGTGACCCTGAGGCGTTTGTTCCTCAGCCCCAAACAGCCCAGGGACCTTGGCTCCCACGCAGACCTCTGGACCCCAACTCACAGCCCTGCCTGTTTCTCAGGCTTCCTGCAGCTCTTCCTTGTGCTCTCACTGGGGTGATTTCTTGGTATCTCTTTACCCTTTCTGAGAAGCTTCCTGCTGAGCCCCGCTGGTTCCTTCTCTGCCTCCCCAAGACGCAAGGAGTGCTTTGCTTTTCATGCCACAGGTGGTCACTGTTTCCCACAGTTCAGTTACTCAGGGGCCATTGGGATGATTTTTGCAGTATTCGCATTCTACCTGTGCTATCATTTCCTTAACTTTTCTTACTTAGTTGGCAGTTTAATGAAAACACATTTGTTGGACACCAGGCCCCCTTTGGGAGATGCTGTCTGGCCTTTGTTGCTTTGGTGGGCAGGGTGGATGGAGGAGGGTCACGAGAGGCAGGGAAGACTCACCCGTCAGCAGGACAAGGGCCCAGCTCAGCCTCTCCATGTCGGCCTCTCCAGCTCGCAGGGCAGGGCTGCAGGGCTGCAGGAGAGAGGAGCTGCGGCTTGGGGCTGGCTCACAGCTCACTGGGTAAAAGCCCCATGGTTGAGAGCAGGGGTACAAACCCCAGGGATGCACTTGCTTATGTGCCCATCCTGGAAAAGCGACTACTTTCTGTTTTCTCTGGAGCTGATAATGGGAACTGCCTGGAGTTCTGCGGCCCGAGTTAATGCCAATGAAGTACTCAGAACAGAGTCTGCAGGTAATAAGCGCCCTGGAAGCCTTTGTTAAAATCTTTGGGACAGACCTTGCCTCCCCAGAGGAAGATACTATTGTCTGCATTTCTTTTTTCTTTGAAGAAGGGTCTCGCTCTGTTACCTGAGCTAGAGTGCAGTGGTCACAGCAACATCAAACTGCTAGGCACAAAGGATCCTCCTGCCTCAGCCTCCCAAGTAGCTGGGACTACAGGCGCATGCCCCCATTCCCCCCCTAATTTTTCTATATTTTGTGGAGAGTCTTGCTCAGGCTGGTCCTCCCGCCTCGGCCTCCCAGCGTGCTAGGATCACAGGGCAAGCCACCGCGCCCGGCCTCCTGTCGTCTCCGTTTCATAGGGAGGTGTAATCAGACGCCCAAATCAGGCAGCTGCTGCTCTGAGGCAGGCGTGGAGCTGGCCTCCCTAACCCCACACGAAGGGAGCTGCTCTAGGCCCCGGGTTCTGTTCCGGGAGGTCTGGGCTTGGGGTGGCCAGATCCACACTTTCAGGCTGAATTCCCAGATAGCTGCCTTTGCCACAAAGGTAAAGGTGCAGAGGAGGAAGCCCGGAGGCAGCGCTGAGCCCTGGGGTGAGGGGGCCACACCCTTGACCACCTCCCGCACCCCGCCTGGCCCTGGCCTGGGACCCTGCTCCCCCGGTGGCTCCAGACTCCACTGCCGGAGCGCGGACCGCCATTGGCCGGCAATGCGAGGCAGGGGGACATCGCTCCTCCCTCCTTCAGGTGGGAACTACCCACAGCCCCATTTACTCGTCCCTGAGGTGGCCGAGCCCCCGACATCAGCCCCTTCCAGCTTTCTGCACACCCGCTGCTCCTGTCTGCTGTGCCCAGCTCTGGCCTCTTAACGAGCTCGTGGATCCAGGGCCTGCTGGCTGGGCTCAACCCCCTCCGCCACTCACCAGCTGTGTGACTCAGCAGGTTACTCACCCTCTCTGCCTCAGTGTCCTGTAAAAAATGAGGATAATCCTAACACCAGCCTCACAAGGTTACAGCAATGGGATTAAATGAACTACTATTTGTCTATAGGCACCAAAAGCCTGTTACGATAAACACACTGCAGGAGGGAGGGACTGTTAATGTGGGCCTCAGGCTAGGAGCAGCCTCCAGAGCTGGCCTCCCTCTGTCTCTTTACCTTCCGCGCCCCTGGAGTGCCTGTATTGTAAGGGTCTCAACTCCAGTCCACATGTTCTTTAGCCAAAGCCTGGCTCCCGTTTCCTCCAGCCCATGACCCATCATCCACACGACAGCGGTCACAAAGCGGGAGGCCTCCCTTTTCCCGGGAAGCCACTGCAGCCATATCTCTGTCCTCACACCCCAAACAGGCTGAGAATCCTTGGGAATGCGGTCCCCCCACTGGTCCCTTAGGCTATCCCCCTCCACCTCACAGCCCCAAAGTGGATGCCTGCTCACCTGAGTGAAGAGCTCGCGGGAGCCACGCGTGCAGGGAGCAGGTCCGAGGAGGCTGCTGGGGCTGGGGATGGCCCAGGCAAGTGGGTTCCGGCTTTTTAAACACTGTAGTCCCGCCCAGGGCTACACACCAGCAGGCTGGAGGGAACTGGTCAGACTCCTCCAGACTCTGGCCCCTGCTCCTCCCTGCTGAGCTCTGAAGGAACAGGCGCCTGCCACACCCAGGGTGCTGGGGGAGAACGGTGGGCTGGGCCTCCGACCAGACCCTCGAGGGAGGAGGAGGAGGTGGGTTTCAGGGAGGAGGTGATGGGCTTTTCGGCTTCTTTCTTTCTTTCTTTTTATTTTTATTTCAATAGATTTAGGGGGCACAAGTGGTTTTTTGTTACATGGATGAATTGTATGATAGTGAAGTAGGGGTTTTAGTGTGCCTGTCACTGAATAGTGTATGTTGTACCTGATAGGTAATTTTTTTTTTTTTTTTTGGAGACAGAATCTCACTCCATTGCCCTGAGTAGAGTGCCGTGGCGTCAGCCTAGCTCACAACAACCTCAAACTCCTGGGCTCAAGCGATCCTCCTGCCTCAGCCTCCCGAGCAGCTGGGACTACAGGTACGCACCACCATGCCCGGCTAATTTTTCTATTTTAAGTAGAGACGGGATCTTGCTTTTGCTCAGGCTGGTCTCGAACTCCTGACCTCAAGCAATCCTCCCACCTCGGCCTCCCAAAGAGCTAGGATTACAGGCGCGGATAATTTTTGATCCCTCACCCACCCCACATCCTCCCCCTCTGAGTGTCCAGAGTCCATGATACCACTCTGTGTGACCATGCACACCTACTGTTTAGCTGCCACTTATAAGTGAGTACATGTGGCATTTGTTTTTCCATTCCTAGGATACTTCACTTAGGATAACGGGTTCCACTTCTATCCAAGTTGCTGCAAAAGACATTATTTCGTTCTTATTTATGACCGAGTAGTACTCTATGGTATGTACACACTACATTTCCTTGATCCACTCATCAGCGATGGGCACTTCGGTTGACTCCGTTCTCCGCAGTTGTGAATCGTGCTGCAGTAAACATTCACGTGCATGTCTTTTTGATATAATGACCTCTTTCCCTTTGGGCAGATACCCAGTAGGGGGGACGAATGGTAAGTCCAGTTTTAGTTCTTTGAGGAATCTCCATACTGTTTTCCATAGAGGTTATACTAAGTTACATTCCCACCACGCACGTATAAACAAGCGTTCCCTTTTTACTGGGTCCGCATTGTGCCGGCATCTGTTGTTTCTTGATTTTTTAATAATGGCCATTCCGACACGGGCAAGATGGTATCTCATTGTGGTTTTAAATTGCATCGGCTTCTTTGGCTTTCCTACATCCTAAAAGATGGGCCTGGAGGGTGCCGTGCTGGGGAGTTTCCGGGCTCTTAATCGCCAGCAGTGGGGGCTTCGGGATTTCTACGGGGGTGACCTGGGGCTCCGTGGGCTCAGTGGTACCATTGCTTTTACTTGGACTGGGTGTTCATTGTGGGGGAGGGCTGGGGGCCAATGCACGTGCCTTGGGATGGCTCAGCTCTGACCAGGCCCTGACACCCACTTAGCCCGGGGGACCAATGGCTGTGCTTCCTGCCTTTCCCGCAGCAGGGGCTGCCAGGAGGAGGACAGCCGCTGCTGTCAGTGCTGCCAGACTCACACCCGAGGCCTCTCCATCTGCTGTCCTGCTCATCAATTCTTCTTCTCCACCTGAGGGCACTTGTCCTGTCCAGAAGGCAAATGGGGACGGCTGATGAGGGATTAGGGTCCCTGACCTGGTCGGGCTGGGGAGGGCAATGAAGGGTTTAGGTGGGTGGGTCTTCCTTGGGATAGAATACAGGGGCTGTAAGGGCTGGGCTTGGTGGCTCACACCTGCAATCCCAGCACTCTGGGAGGTCGAGGCAGGAGGATCTCTTGGGGTTAGGAGTTCGAGACCAGCCTGAGTAAGAGCCAGACTTGTCCCTACTAAAAAGAGAAAAATTAGCTGGGCGTGGTGGCGTGTGCCTGTGGTCCCAGCTACTCAGAAGGCTCGGGCAGGAGGATCGCTTGAGCCCAGGCGATGGAGGTTGCAGCGAGCTATGATCACTCCACTGCATTCTAGGCTGGGCAACGAAGTGAGACCTTGTCTCCAAAAAAAAACAAAAAGAGAGAGGCTGCAAGGGTGAAGGGCTCTGCTGCAGCCGGCTCTGTGGAGGGGCCTAGGAGGGGTCAGCACTCTCCCTGCAGGAGCGAGGAACGGGAGGAGGATCCCCAGACCTACCTGCTGTGCGGTCCCCCCAGGTCTATCAGACCCTCTGCGTGGAACCAAGCAAGCTAGATTCTATGTATCCAGTAGGTTCGGGGGCAACGGGGGCTGGGGCACAGCACAACGGGGGCAGTTAGGAACAGAGTTGGGTTTGGAAAGAGGTCCTTGGCAACTGAGGGACTAAGGGACCTTTGGGCTGAATAGAAAGTCTCTCTCTCCCTGGGAGGCCCCAGCAGGACAGGGCCTGGCAGGGCCGGCTTTTGGGGAACAGAGAGGGACACTGTCCTTGATCTCTCCCTGAGCTCACATCCCCAGGGGGAGCAGGCCAGGGGGAGGCCGGAAAGTGGGGCCACCTTTACCTAAACACAAGACCTCTATGAAGATTGAGACAACTCCTGCGTGTACTGACTTGAAACTATCTCCCAGACATATTATGAAGTGGAAAAAAGTATAGAGCAGTCAGAATAGGATGCTGTCACTTGTGCAAAGATAGGAGATATCTGTCAGTGCTCCTTTGGGCAGGGACTCTCCCCAGCCACTGGGCGAGGACAGCCGGCTGCGGGAAGACCTGAGGGACACTCTCCACCCAACTGGCCTCCCTTCGTCTACCACGCCTGTTCTGCAAAACAGAGTTCTGCAAAGAATGCAGGGCAGCCTCCCCAGGCCTGGGGCTACCTTGCCCTCTGGACCTCACAGCCTGTGTCTCTGTGTGCACCTGGCAGAGCTTAGCGCAGAGGAGGTGTCCAGGAAACCTCTGGTAACTGGTGTTGATGCGGCTAGCTGTTTCTTGAGCTCATTGCACAAATGACCTCATTTAGCCCTCATAAGCGTCCTTTGAGGTACACGACTCATTATCCTGTCCACCTAAGTAATCTAAAAGGTCAGAATCTAGTTTAAAGAGAGTTTATTTAAGTGTAAAGGTTGAGGACAGCCT
>NW_012150108.1:305389-316912 GCF_000956105.1 Propithecus coquereli | reverse complement strand
CTATTTTTTTTTTAGTAGAGACAGGGTCTTGCTCTTGCTCAGGCTGGTCTCAAACTCCTGAGCTCAAGCGATCCTCCCGCTTTGGCCTCCCAAAGTGCTAGGATTACTCTAGGATTACAGGTGTGAGCTACTGCACCCAGCCGAGAGCATCGTTTTGAGGACTCGATGCCCTGAGCTGGCCGCCTTGCCAAGGTGGCCTCTCGGAGGGTAGTGTCACTTGCAGCAGTGTGTCTCCCCCTCCTTTCTGCTTTCTGTCTCAGTCTCCCAGTCTCTTTTAATCTTTCGCAGCCTCTGCGTGTGTGAGTGAGTGTATGTGTGTGCGTGAGCCCAGAGCCCTCAAAATAGACGATCTCAGCCTTCTACCGATGCCCGTGACATTCAGTCCATCCTGGGAAAGAGAAGGCTCACGTTACGCTTCCACTATGTGCACGGCAAGATACTAGCCACTTCCCTTTGATTTCCCCTCGGTCAGTCTTAAATAATTCCTGTTTGTGTTACCTTTCCTTAGGGAAATTCATGCCTTTGAGGATGCATCTACGTTCTTCAAAGAGCAACGGGGAAAAGCTCACTCTGGGAAGGCGAGGAGGCCAGGTGGCAGTGCCTGAGGGAGCAGAGACGGAAGTTCCAGGGGTGAAGGCTGATTGTCAGGCTCCACTCTGGGCCACAGACTGCGCTCCCTCGACACAAGTTCCTTCCTGTCCTTTGCCATGCTGGGTTCTGAGGGAGCAGAAAGAGTTGAAGCTGGGTCTTGCAGTTTTCTCTCTCTCTCTCTTTGGTATCTTTTGATGCCTCCAGGCTTTGACCTGCACCCACCCAGCTGAGGTTTGATTTGTGTCAGTGCCTCTCACCCAGCTTTCCCATGTTGTAGATGAGAAATCAGACCTCAATACCTGGCTCCGGGGGTTCTGATAAGAAGTGCATGTCTCAGAGACAGTTTATGATGAAACAAAAAAAAAGAAGTGCATGTCCCGGAAGCAGGGCAAGTGACTTCCTGAAAACAGCCTTCACTGCCAGTCCAACCCTCAAGAATCACACTATGGCCGGGCACGGTGGCTCACACCTGTAATCCTAGCACTCTGGGAGGCCCAGGCGGGTGGATTGTTTGAGCTCAGGAGTTCGAGACCAGCCTGAGCAAGAGCGAGACCCCGTCTCTACTAAAAATAGAAAGAAATTAGCTGGACAACTAAAAATATATAGAGAAAAAGTTAGCCTGGCATGGTGGCACATGCCTGTAGTCCCAGCTACTTGGGAGGCTGAGGCAGGAGGATTGCTTGAGCCCAGGAGTTTGAGGTTGCTGTGAGCTAGGATGACGCTACGGCACTCTAGCCCAAGCAAGAGAGTGAGATTCTGTCTCAAAAAAAATAAAAAATAAGAATCACACTGTGAGAGAGTGAAAGAGCCACTGTTCATCCCAAATATTCCCAATGGATGAAAGGACAGTTTAGTAAACACTTCTTAATATACAAAGATTTTAAAGCTTCTACGCTCAGCTTCATGGCCATCTGTAAGTACTGGGTTACATATCTAAGAAGATGAGTTCATTAACCTAGAAACTGACTTTTCATTGCTTCCAGCGTGGAAGGCGTCGCTGTTGGCCATTGAGTGTGTGGCCAGCCATCACAGCCCTGTCGGAGGAACAGACATAGTGCTCAGACGTGGCACACACCATGGATGAGGTGGTGACATACTACTGTGCTTGCAGAAGTTACACACACGGAGCTGGGCTCCTAATCCCTGGTTCTGCCCCAGCCTCAACCTGTCCCCAATCTTGGACAGCATAAACAGCGTTATGAGAGGTGGGCCCTTGAAGAGGGCAGAAACTGTGAGGCAGGGGCAAAAATACTACGGCCTTCTGGAGAAGTAGATCTGAGGTTCAGCTTGGACACCTTCCAAAGCAAAGGTGGCACTTGGGACTTCCTACAAACATCTGTTTTCTTGCTGCTTATTGTCCTGTGTAGTCTGATGGGGTGGAAGAACGCAGCTGAGGAGCCTGGAAATTTGTGGTGAGGCCCCCCACCCTCATCCCAGCACAGTGAGGCCTTGAGCAAGACCTTTCTCTTCTCTGGAACAGTTTCCCTCTACGGGGGCTTTCTAAAGGTGATCCCCTTTCTCCCAGGCTGCAGATCTTACCGCACGTGTCTCAGGACCATTCCCAACTACAACAGCTCCTGTGAACTGAGCACTCACCACACACGCACCCTGTCTGCTAAGTACGTGCAGCATAATCAGACATAATCATCACCAACACTGGAGGTAGACTCCGTCATGGTTTCCACTTTACGGATAAGCAAACAGGCAGAAAGAGGGTGAGTCGGTTGCTCAAGTTCACATAGCGACTAACAGTCTGGATTTGATTCCAAGGTATGTGCTGTTGTTAATGGTGCTTCTGAATCTTGAGGTTAATGAACTTTCTCCACATCTGGGCCTGGGAGGCATTCATTCCGTAAATAGGTACTGAAGGCTGAGCGTGGCTGCCTTGCTGCCCGTGCGTGGTCATCAGAAGGCTGAGACTGTCTATTTTGAGGGATCGGGTAGAGGAGGGAAAACACCTCGCTCCCGGGAGAATCGGAAGAAGGGCAGAGGGGACTACTGCCTCCCACCTGGACCCTCGCCCTCAGGAGTGGCCTGCTCTTCTTCCCGTCTCTGGGCAGACTGCTCAGGTCCCCCTACCGCGGGGCCCACAGATCCGGGGCTCACTCCTCCTGAGGGCCCCGGGGAAGGGGCAGCGCCGACTCTGCCCGCTTGCCCGCCTGTGTGGGAGCAGGAGGTGAGCAGTGTCAGACCGGTTGCGGTCTCTGCCAGGGGAAGGGCGGCTGTCCCGGAGCTGGGCCTGAGGCTGACCCTTGCGTGTTGGACAGAGCCCGCAGGGGGCTCTTCGCGTAGCGGGCTCTGAGCCCTCTGGACTAGGAGGTACGGAAACGACGGGAGGGTATCGACGGCAGTCACGCCCCTCGGGACTCCAGAGCGAAGGCCCAACTCCCTTGGGCCGATTTGGGCCTGCAGAAACGATCCCATCTGCCTCTAGGAGGCCCCAGGGCCACGAGACAGCCAATCGAAGCGAGACCGTGGTGGCTTCCAGCCAATCAGCACCAAGAAGCGCCGTTGAGGCGGGCCCGCGGGTGAAGACGCCTGTGAGACGAGGGCCCAGGCAGTGTGGGCGGGGCATTCCTCCGCGGAAGCGGTCCTGCCCCTTTTCGCGCGGATTGGCTGCACCGGATCGCGGAAGTGTCTTTCCCGGTTCCGCTGTACCACGCATGCGCAGGCGCTCCACTGGTTCCTCCGCGTCCCCCTGTGGCCTGTGGATGTCTGCTTACGGCCATGAGGGCGTCTCTGTCCGTTCGTTCATCCATTCCGTCCATTCGAGAGCCCGCCGTGCTGCCGCGCTCGTGGCGGTCCTCAGTAGCCGGGACAGTAGCGGCTGTGAGGGACAGCTGACGTGAAGGGACCGCACCGAGGTGAGCTCAGAGCGGCAGGGCGGAGGGCGCCCCTGGGGCGGGCGTGAGGAATGAGGCCAGCAAGCGGGCGGCGGGCCTCGGACCCCGGGAGAGTTCCTGGCCGTGGAGAGACACTGTTAGATTTGCATTTTAAGATGCCCTCTTAGGGGCTGTTTAGAAGGGTGAGCATGAAGACCTGTGCAAGAGAAGAGAAGCCGAAAAGGTTCACAGAACCGAGATGCCAGACGATGTCGCTTGTCATCGACCTGTCCTCATTTGGGAGAGCTCGAACGCGTTCCTCCTGCCCCACGGGTCCCCTCCGAGCACTGTGGTCCAGCCACTACTCAGGCCTCAACGACCAGACTTCTCAGCCCTTGGGCACACCCCTTGCCTTTCGGGCAGGCACCTGCAGTCAGCAACTGCTGAAACAAACCTTCCCGCCCCCGCCCCGTCCATCTCAGATCTCCCATCTCAGGCGGTCCCTTACCCACCTGGTCACAGGCAACCACTGAGCGCAGTCAAATGGAGATATCTGTTGGTATGCGTGTTGCCCCCTCGGGCTCTGACCCCCTCAAGGGCATGGACAGTGGACTTCTGAGCTCTGATGTCACAACTCTGAGCACAGTCTGGCAGTGGACCAACAGGGGAGTTAAGCAACGCACCTCCCTCTCCCCCACGGTCGGAGCCCGTCCTTTCTCTCCATCCCGATCCTCGTCCTCTCTCCGTGGACCACTGTGAGCCGTTCCCACCCTGCCCAGTTCAATGGCTCCCTCACCTGGGAAGCCACCTTTCCTGTTCCTATGCCTCCCCTCCTGGCATGGCGGGGGCCCGCCTCTCCCAAAGCCTACATCACAGGTATTGGGCATCTCACGGCTTCCTGCTTTCAGAGACCTTGGCTACATGAATAAACCATTGAATAAAATGGCTGATAAATTACTGAGTGATATATGGGGGGGATGGATACACTTATGGATGGATAATTAGGACTTAAAAAAATCCTCTCAGCACATCTGAGAGTGGAGGGCTCCCTCCTTGAAATTCACCTCCCTCACTCTCCTCAGCTCTAGACCACCATGCCCGCTGCCCCCCTCCTGCCTCCACATGGATGTTTCATGGGCTGCCGAAACTCAACATTGCCTAGAATAATGGTCAGTTTCCTCTTTACTCTGCCTGCTCTCTCTTGTCCATCCAAATGGCAAAGGTCTGAGCATCACCTTAGACTGCCCCTCATTTCCTGTGTCCAATCTTTAAAGGATTCCTGTTCATTCTGCCTCCTATGACATCTCTGTGACTCATCCTTTTCTCTCTGACACTCACACAAAGTGCGGTGCAAGCTTTGGCATTCAAGGCCCTGTTTGAACCACCTTCTCGGATGCTCTCAGCACTCTCAAGCTGAACCCTAGGATCCGTTAGGTTCTTCAAGACTGTCCGAAAGCCTTTGGAGGGGCTGTTCCCTCTGCGACACTCCCCCTTTCTCATATCCATGTAGGCAAGTAGTCTCTGAACGTTTGCTCTCATTTTCTGAAAAATTACATACCCACGCCACAGTTTTATGTTGCTATTTAAAGTTTTCATCATAAGCTTAAGTAGTTGCAAAGGATATAATTTCTGGTATGTTTTATTATTGATATTTTAAAGTGAAATGCTACGTGACAGTATATCCAGTGGAATCTGAACACTATACTATATTGATTCCAACCATAATCCATTTAAAGATTTACATAAAAAACTCTTGTTTAATATTAATTTTTTCCATACTGTTTTTTTTTTTTTGCCTCAGTCTATTTCTTTCCTCTTTCAGCTGCAGAACTTAGCCTAAGTCATATATTTTTGTTGTTGAAAGTCTTGTAGACCACCTGTCACAGTCCGTTGAAACACTCCCCCTCTTTTCTGCGTCTCCTTAGCACAGCACACAACACCTGCATTTACTGAGTGCTTGTTCCCTAGCAGGCTGTTTTCTAGTACTTTCCACATACAGGTTGAGCATCCCTAATCCAAAAATTTGAAATCCAAAATGCTCCAAAATCCAGAACTTTTTGAGCGTCAACATGATGCCTCAAGTAGAAAATTCCACACCTGACCTTGGAGTGGGTTGGAGTTAAAGCTTTGTTTCATGCCCAAAATGATTTTAAATGTATAAAATTACCTTTAGGCTATTGTGTGTAAGGTGTATATGCAACATAAAATGAATTTCATGTTTAGACTTGGGTCCCATCCCCAAGATATTATGTACATGCAAATATTCCAAAATCAGAAATCAGAAACACTTCTGGTCCCAAGAATTTCCAGTAAGGGCTACTCAACTTGCATTAATTCATGCAATTTCCACAACTACCTTGTGAAGGACGACTCATTACCCCAATTTTAGATGAGGAAATGAGGTGCAAAGGTTAAGTGATGTGGCTGAGCCACACAGCTGGATGTGGCCGCCTGGCCCCAGAGCTGGCTTTTAACCACCACTCTCCATGTAAAACTGTGCATGTGATTTATTTTTAATGTGATTTAAAAATAGCTTTATTGAGATATGCTTCACTTACCATACAATTCACCCATTTTATTGTATTTCTTTTTTATTTCAGTGTTTTATAGGTGTACAAATGTTTAGGTTACGTATATTGCCCTTGCCCCACCTGAGTCAGAGCTTCAAGCATGTCCATCCCCCAGACGGTGCGCACCGCACCCATTACCTGTGTATATACCCATCCCCTCCTCCCCCTCCCACCTGCCCAACACCTGATGAGTGTTATTACTATATATGCACTTAAGTGTTGATCAGTTAAAACCAATTTGATGGTGAGTATAAGTGGTAGTTGTTTTTCCATTCTTGGGATACTTCACTTAGTAAAATGGGTTCCAGCTCTATCCAGGATAATATAAGATGTGCTATATCACCATTGTTTTTTGTGGCTGAGTAGAACTCCATGATATACATATGCCACATTTTATTAATCCACTCATGTGTTGATGGGCACTTGGGTTGTTTCCACATCTTTGCAGTTGTGAATTGTGCTGCCATAAACATTCTAGTGCACATGTCTTTTAGAATTTACCCATTTTAAGTATACAATTTGTCAAGGTGGCTCATACCTGTAATTCTAGCATATTAGGGGCCTGAGTTGGGAGGATCACTTGAGGTCAGGAGTTCACGACCAGGCTGAACAGCATAGGGAGACCCTGTCTCTACAAAAATAAAAAAATCACCCAAGCATGGTGGTGCACACGTGTAGTCCCAGATACTCAGGAGGCTGAGGTGGGAGGATTGCTTGAGCCCAGGAGTTGAGTTTGAGTTTACAGTGCACTATGATTGTGCCACTGCTCTCCAGCCTAGGCAACAGAGCAAGACCCTGTCTCAAAAAATAATAACTATACCAGGAGACCAAGGGTAATTTGTGATTGCTCTGAACAAACTGGAATGTATATTCACCCATTTATAGCTATTTTTACATTATCATTCTTTTTTTTTTTTTTTTTTTGAGACAGAGTCTCACTCTGTTACCCGGGCTAGAGTGCCATGGCGTCAGCCTAGCTCACAGCAACCTCAAACTCCTGAGCTCAAGCAATCCTATTGCCTCAGCCTCCCAAGTAGCTGGGACTACAGGCATGCACCACCATGCCCGGCTAATTTTTTCTATATATTTTTTAGTTGTCCAGCTAGTTTCTTCCTATTTTTAGTAGAGACGGGGGGTCTCACTCTTGCTCAGGCTGGTCTTGAACTCCTGAGCTCAAAAGATCCAACCGCCTCGGCCTCCCAGAGTGCTAGGATTACAGGCGTGAGCCACTGTGCAGTCCGCATCATCATTTCTTCTAAAGTACATTAAGGGTTTATGCTCTTTTAACTTGGCTCATGAATAGTTGCAGCCTCAGGGTAAGTGCGTATGACAATGACTTCTATTAAGAATATGGATTTAGGCTGCTCGTGGGGGACGCAAGAAATTATTAAAATATAAAAAAAAGAGAAAGAAAAAGAATATGGATTTAACCGTAGTTTGGCCTTATCTGTTGAATATCTTCAAGTTTCTGTGTTTTGAATCAGGAGTCTTTACATCCTTGATATGTGAAGATTTTTCCAGTTGCAAAGGAAAGAAAATCGTGTGCAAGTTTACTTAATAAAAGGGAAATCTGGAGGTAGTGTGGAAGTTTTAGGGTTCATATGGCTTAGATGCTCCACGGTATAATCAAAAATTCTATTTCTTCCTGTCCCTCAATTTTGCCTGCCAGATGATATCAGCTTTATCTTAAGGGTGGTTCATGGGAGTACCTGTGCTTTGCTCACCTGCATGTTGAGGAAGCTAGCCTGGCTTGTTTCTGGGAGAGCAAGGGAGTTTTTCAGATGGCCTCAGAAAACTGGTCTTTGTGTGCTATAGGTTCTGAGTTATGTGCCCATCCATTAACTTGAAACTCTGCTTTGTGAGTGGGATGGTTCACGTAGCTGCTACTAGAACTAGTGATGGAGTTGGCTTCCCCCAAAGTACATGTGCTACATGTGGGTGGTGTAGTTATCTAAACAGAAGTACGGATAATTACGAAGAGGAGAGGAACTGCAAGTCAGGAGACCAATACCTGCCTCACCTGCTCTCTGAGGTGGGCGGTAACCTAAGCCAAACAACTTTCCAACCTATTTTCCTCAATCTTGACAAACATACTCATTTAAGTTGCTTCTTAATCTTTGTTCTTTCTTTGACGCAGCAACTCTTTAATCTCTGGGCCTCCTGCTTACTGTCATATCTCCTATAAAAGCCCAAATTGAACTACAGACTGGAGGTTCTCTGGACGCTTGGCAATCTTACTTAGTGAACTCTTAAGTAGATTACCATAAAAATTGAGGAGCCTTTCTTTGGCTTTTGAGTACTACCACTATTGCTTCTAGTACGATTAGGAACTCCGTAAACCTATACGGAATGGAGACCTTGCTATTTTTATTACCTTGTGTCTAGGGAAATGTTTGCATTTTTTCTTAATTAGGTCAATGTAAACCTGACAAAAACCATAAAAGATGTAGTTTCATAAATTGTTAAAGGTAGAAGAGCCTCATCTTCACTTAATGTGTTCATTTTATCACCAAGGAAATAGGGGTTCAGATGGGAAGTGATTCCTCTAGTTCATAACAGAGGCATGCTTTATTTCATCCATGTCTTTTTCCTCACCCAATAATTTATATTATGCCTTACAATGTATAAGGTTGTTTTTCATGTACTGTCAACTCTTAACTATTTGGGACCAATTAACTGTGGTAAAAATAAAATATTACACTTTTGGAAAAATATGAAGTGTACAACTCAATGGTTTTTAGTATGGTCATGAAGTTTGTACACATAATTTTATTTTATTTATTTATTTTTTATTTTTTCTGACTCTTTTTTTTTCCAGCATATTATGGGGGTACAGATGTTTAGGTTACGTATGTTGCCCTTGCCCCCCTTCCCCTCCAAGTCCGAGCTTCAAGGGGTGTCCATTCCCCGATGGTGCGATGGTGCGCATGGCACCCTTTGTGTACGCATATACCTGTCCCCTCCTCCCCCTCCCCCCTGCCCAACATCCAATAAATGTTATATGTGCACTTACGTGTACACATAATTTTAAAATATATAGTTCTCTTTGGTGTGCATGTGTATGTGATTTTTATGCAGTTATAATATTTAGATATTTTATGTCAAATGCACATTTTCTTTTTGCTGGAGTGGCAGTTGTTGAAAAGTTCTTATCGCTGTACATATACCATGTGTACCATACTTTAATACATTAAAATTAGATTTTATAAGTGTCAAAAGACAAAATTACAACAATTTAGTTTAATTTTTTTTTTTTTTTTTAGACAGAGTCTTGCTCTGTCACCCTGGCCAGAGTGCAGTGGCATCATCATAGCTCACTGCAATCTTAAACTCTTGGGCTCAAGCGATTCTCCTGCCTCATCCTCCCAAGTAGCAGGGACTACAGTTGTGCACAACCACACCCAGCTATTTTTTTCTATTTTTAGTAGAGACTGAGCTCTTGCTCAGGCTGAACTTGAACTTCCGATCTCAAGTAATCCTCCCACCTCGGCCTCCCAGAGTGCTAGGATTACAAGCGTGAGCCACCGTGCCTGGCCTCTGTAAAATAATTTTTTCATTTTCTTTTTTTTTTTTTAGATAAAGAACATTTTTTATTTCCTTCTTTAGCTTTGCTTTTAATTACCTCAACCACACTGGAATGCATGTAAAATAATTTTAAAGAGATTTACTCTGAGCCAAATTTGAGGACCATGACCCGGAGCCACGCCCAAGAAGCCTTGAGCAAGTGGACTCGCTGTGGCTGGGTCACAGTTTGGTTTTATATTTCTCAGGGAGACAGGGGTTACAGGTAAAGTCATAAATCAATACGGGGGAGGCATACATTGGTTTGGCCTGAAAAGGTGGGCCATCTCGAAGGGAGGGGCTTGCAGTTATAGGTGAGTTTAAAGATTCTTTGATTTGTAATTGGCTAAAGACATGAAGCTTTGTCTAAAGGCTTGGAATGTTTTAAGATAAGGAGGTCTGTTAATCAGAGACCAGCCAACGGACATACATTTGTTGTGTAAATTGAGGACCTGCTGGTTTGTCTTTAGGCCTGTTAATGGGTTACAAAGGATGTCTCCCAGAAGGGAGGGGGCATGATGAGGCATGTCTGACCTCCCTCCTCGTGGCAGGCAATTTAGTTTTAGGACATCCCCTTGGCCAAGAAGGGGTCTGTTCAGCCAGCCGGTGGGGAGGAAGCCTTAAGATTTTATTTTAGTTCACACAACAAAAAGTGAATTGATCATTTTAAAGTTACTTTCCTTGTAACTTTAGGAACAGGGAAACGGCAATAGAAAAATAACCGGTTAACATCAGGTTACTTTTTGTTGTAAGGAATACAGGCACAGGAAACTTCATTATTATGACGATTAAAACTGGCCCATTTGGGAAATCTGGCTCGCTCTCTCTCTTTCTCCCCCCAGTGAGAGGCCGATGTGACTCCATTTGGGTTTTTAGTCTGATGTGCTGGAGCCTAGTGTAGGAGCTTAACCCCAAAAAGAGCCTCCTGTAATTTCTGTGTAACACAACTTTCAAAGTATTTTCATTCTAATATAATTACTTGGTTTCTAGTGATCGATTCAACACCGACTCTGTCCTGCTACACTTCCAAAGCTGTTCCAGGCACTGGGGGTTGCAAAGTGGGCAGCACAAACCTCGTGCCCCTAAGGGCTGACATCATTGTGGGGGCAACAAGTAGGAAGCAGAAACAGATGGTGTAATATTTCAAGTGTGTACTGATTAGTGAAGACACGGAAAGCAGGCTGCGGTTGCAGAGTGGTGGGGTAGAGAGAGACCGCTTTCTGAGACTGATTGGGAGGTCAGAGTTGGTCAGTGATAGAAACGTAGGTTTTAAACATTTGGAAGCCACAGTCATACATTTCTCTTTGCCATTTCCTCCAGTTAAACTGAGCAAATGAAGTCAAGTACATACCCAGATTTTAGATTAGAGCATAATTTATGAAAAGGGTTTCTTATCTTGACCCAGTGGCTCTCATTCCAAGAAATGTCTCTCCATTGAACTCCTTTATCTAAATCTTTATAAAAATAAGTTAGTTATAACGAGATTAAGTGTCTGATAAGGAGAACCACTTTCTTGCTTGGTAGTAATAGAAAAAAGAATGTTTTTACTGGCACTGAATGTTAAACTGCAAAGACTCTTAGCAACTGTGGCCCAAGAGACCAAAGGTACTGCAAAGTTCTTAGTTCTGTGTTTGTTAGCATAGAACGTGAAGGTGAGTGTCAGTAATTTGTGGAAGATTGTCTGTCAAATAAACTAAAGAATTCGTTGAATTTGTGGCCACCTGAAATCTGGATTCAAATGAAGTCAGAGCTAGACAAAGTCTTCGTTGTCTCGCTGCAGTAGCTGATTTAAAAACCCAGCAACATTTTGCAGCCGTTTGTTATTCTGGTTTACCAATAAACAAAGGGAGCTAGTGTTCCATTCTACTCCAGTCTGGCTACAAAAGAGAATAACAAGTACCTCCAATCAATGTTTACCAAACTAAAAAGAGCCATTGAAGAAGTTGAAATTTGGTAAACAATAGGGAAAAAAATCCAAT
>NW_012150108.1:302637-304728 GCF_000956105.1 Propithecus coquereli | reverse complement strand
AGGCGGGCGGATTGTTTGAGCTCAGGAGTTCGAAACCAGCCTGAGCAAGAGCGAGACCCCGTCTCTACTAAAAATAGAAAGAAATTAAGTGGACAACTAAAAATATGTAGAAAAAATTAGCCGGGCATGGTGGCGCATGCCTGTAGTCCCAGCTACTTGGGAGGCTGAGGCAGAAGGATGGCTTTAGCCCAGGAGTTGGAGGTTGCTGTGAGCTAGGCTGACGCCAGGGCACCCTAGCCTGGGCAACAAAGTGAGACTCTGTCTCAAAAAAAAAAAAAAAAGTAATATTAGAATGATAAAAGAAAGTAAAACAATTGCAAATTAAAAAAAAATAACAAAATTCCAAATACTAAAATTTAAAATTAATTGCCTGTCATTATTAATTTTACTGGTAATATTAACTGCATAACAATGATCACTGCTTCACTTAACTACGTAGAATACTCGAATAATTTCCATGAGAAAGAATGTTAGATAAACGGGTGTTCTGGCAGGATTGACCCACTCTTGTAAAAATTTTTACTGATAGTTTAGAAAATGTGCATTCCGCCTCACCATTTCTTATTGCCAGCGTCATGTGAGAGTTCTGGATGTTGTCAAATTGGGAGAAACTTCTATCAAGTGTTTTTCGTATACAAGCAGCATTTCACAAGGGTGTCCCACGGTTTCCTGTGCAGTGCCCAGTCTTAGATATTCTTTGAGTTGAAAATGCTCAGTCTTAGATATTCTTTGAGTTGAAAATGCTCATTAACTACATCGTGGCCACCAAGCCCCAACGGCCTTGGCAGGGCCCCTGGGTGTGTGGCGGGTGGCGTTGAGGGGAGTGTGGAGGGTCCAGAAGGGGTAGGCGGAGGATCTGATAGCGGGGAGGGAACCTGGGTGTAGGTGCCACAGCTGTGGGGAAGGCCCCTGGGCGTGTGCTGCTCAGACGTGGGGGAGGATGGCTGGGGGTTGTGTAGGACTGGAACGTGGGGGCTTGGACACTGGGGCATGGGGGAGGCCTGGGCCTGGCTGGGGCTGGGCGTGGGAGGAGGATCAGGCCGTGGGTGTGGGGGGGCTGGCCTTGGCGGGAGGGTCTGGGTGTGGGATGGGCAGAGTGTGGGGATGAGCCAGGATGGGAAGCTGGAACTTGGGGGCATTCTGGCGGTGGATGGGGGGGAGTCTGGTTGTGGGCCAGTGTCTGAGAGAGGGAGGCTGGCTATGGACGGGGGTTCTGGCCGTGGAGAGGGTGGGTCCTGGAGTGGGTGTGGCTAGGGTGTGGGGTTTAGGCTTCAGAAGCTTTAGGAAAAGTGCAGACGTGTTCCCCCCAAGCACTCTTTTTAACAGAAAAAAATAAAAAAACAAGAAACAGGCCAGGCGCGGTGGCTCACGCCTGTAATTCTAGCATTCTGGAAGACTGAGGCGGGAGGATTGCTTGAGCTCAGGAGTTCGAGACCAGCCTGAGCGAGAGTGAGACCCCGTCTCTACTATAAATAGAAAAGAAATTAGCCAAAAAACTAAAAACAGAAAAAATTAGCCGGGTGTGGCGGCACGTGCCTATAGTCCTAGCTACCCAGGAGGCTGAGGCAAGAGGATCGCTTGAGCCCAGGAGTTTGAGGTTGCTGTGAGCTAGGCTGACACCATGGCACTCTAGCCCAGGCAACAGAGTGAGACTCTGTCTCAAAAAAAAAGAAACAATGTAGATCTACATTGACAGAAGAAATTTCTCCATTGACAGGAGGAAGATAATCCCAGCATTTTTGTGGGTTAGGACATTAGGACATCATTCCTCAGTGAACAGAGTGAACCAGTCACGTGTCCCTACGGGGTTAAGTGTACCGAGCATCAGATGAAACAAGCATGCAGGAGAATACCGTTTATATGAAGTTCAAGACTATATATGTGTAGTGCATATGTGTAGTATATACATATGGAAGGACCGAAATAGATGCAATTGAAAAAATGAGTGCATACTTCAGACCGGGGCCACATCTGGGTCACAGGAAAAGGAGCGGGCGGGGTCGGGGGGAGTGGAGAGTGGGGGCTGGCAGGGCTTCCCAGCAGTGCAGCAATGGTCTGCTCAGGGCCAGGGGTTGCCTGGTCATTCTGGGG
>NW_012150108.1:297257-297702 GCF_000956105.1 Propithecus coquereli | reverse complement strand
TGGCCATCCCAGTGCGTGCGAAGTGGTTTCATTGTGGTTTGATTTGTATTTCTCTGAGGACCAGGGTGTCCAACATCTTTTCACGTGCCTATTGGTCATTCATACATGCTCCTTGGAGAAATGTCTATTTTTCAGATTCCTTGCCTATTTTTAAATTGGGTTGTCATTTTACTATTGAATTGTAAGAGTTTTTATATATTGTATCTATCCTAGATACAAGCCCCTTATCAGACACATGATTGGCAAACATTCTCTCCCATTCTGTGGTTCGTCTTTTTCACAGTCTTTTCTTTTCTTTTTCTCAAAGACAGGGTCTCACTCTGTTGCCAGGCTTGAGTGCAGTGGCTCAGTCGTAGCTCAGGGTAACCTCGAACTCCGGGGCTTGAGCGATCCTCCTGCCTCAGCCTCCCGAGTAGCTGGGACTACAGGCATGCGCCACCATGCC
>NW_012150108.1:295655-297207 GCF_000956105.1 Propithecus coquereli | reverse complement strand
GGGGTCGGGGGGAGTGGAGAGTGGGGGCTGGCAGGGCTTCCCAGCAGTGCAGCAATGGTCTGCTCAGGGCCAGGGGTTGCCTGGTCATTCTGGGGTGGGTTAAGATGTACATGAAAAGCACCCGGCATGATTTAGACTCTTCCAGAATTGAGGGATGGAGGAGAGTCCGCGGGAGCAAAGTGACCACAACAATGCTAATTTGGGGAAGACAGGATGGTGATGTAGCCGGTGGCACAGCAGGTTTCTGACGTGGGAATGGAGGGATTGTTTTGAGGATTTGCAGCCACAGGCAGGGGCTGTTCTTGCTGATTAGCAGCCAGGAACGAGGGACTGTTTGGGGGGCTGGGCTGCATGGAGCAGGGCAAAGAGGAAGAGGGAGGAAGCAGGTCCTGTGCAGGAGGCCGAGGGCGGCCTGGGAAAGCCGCGGTGGCCGAGTCGCTTGTCTCAGGACCTTCGGGTCTCTGGCAAGGCTTCCTCAGCTACTTAACACCTATGGGTGCAGAGTCATCCTGCTCATTTTACAGATGAGGACGGACCTTTGGAAAGATTAAGTGACTTTCTTGAGGCCGCTCTGACTCCAAAGCCGCAGGTTTTACCTGTTCGGTGAAGTCGGTGCCATCAATATTCCATTTTATGTATGGGAAACGGAGGCACAGAGAGGTAAAGTCTCTTGCTAACTTCAGCCGTCTGGTAGGTGTTGGGACTGGAGCAAGAATCCGGGTGGTCAGGTTCCCGAGTCCAGGCCTGGGGCACAGGCAGCCTTTCTGTTGAAGAATGCTGAGTGTGGGGGCGGGGGAGGTAAGAGGAAGAACGCAGGAGAATCTCTCCCGAGAGGTCACGTCTCCCACCTTGCCCAGTCCCTCCGCCGTTAACTTGCCCGCATCTGCGATCCTGGTTCTGGTAGCAGCCGGGTGCGAGGAGTCCGCACGGGTAGTCCGACGAGGCCGCAGGCTGTCCAGGGTTGGGGCAGGCTCTGCTGTGCATCAGCCGGGAAGGGGTCTTCAGCCAAGCCCAGGAAGGGTCACTGGGCCCTGCAAGTTCACAGTTTTTTATCGGCCTCAGTGGGTTGGGAGGAAACCCCCAGTCATTTTGTTTTCTCCTAGGTAAACGTTTTCTCTGTCTGTCTGTCTGTCTCTCTCTCTCTCTCTCTCTCACACACACACACACACACACAGCAGCAGCAGCAGCAGCAGCAGCAGAATTTGGGAAACTGTAAAGCTGGACCTGCCCATCTGGGGCAAGGCCCACAACAAGCCCGTTTGAACTAACAAGTCCCAGAGAGGACTAGGACCCAGAGCTCCCAGGACCTTCCAAAGCTGTGTGTTCCGATGGGGCAGGAGGACTGGCTGGGAGTGCACAGGAAGAGCAGGGTAAGAGCTCTTCCTATCGGAGGCTCCCCGCCCGCGCCTGGCCTCAGCTCAGAGAAGACACCTCTTTTTCCACCCTGTGTCTCAGGAAAGAGGGCAGCAGGGGCCTTCTGTGTGTCTCTGTATTTCTTTTTTTTTCTTTTACGCACAATCTTTAAGAAATGTATTTCTTTTTTTTTTTTTTT
>NW_012150108.1:293476-295194 GCF_000956105.1 Propithecus coquereli | reverse complement strand
TTTCTGTTGGTGTCTCCCTGCAGGGTAGGCCCAGCAATTCCCTGCTCTGGCCACAGTCCCACCAAGCATGAAGCAAGTGCTTAGTGCATTTTTTCATCCACCCAGGGCTGTTTCTGGGGCATGGCCTGTGAGTCGCTAAGAGAAGGTATGGGGTCCCAAAGCAGGAGACGGGCAGAGCCCACTGCCTCTGGCTGGAAGCGGGCGGTCCAGGACAGTGTCAGCATTGATCCTACCCTCCCTGCTGCTCTCCCCAGTGTGGAGACACTCCCGGGTTGGGGGAGTAGATTTGGGGTGTCTGCAAATTTGTTAAAACCCGAAGTTTTCTTTAAAAATCAAGACTAGCCCACTAATTCTCGTGACATTTTATTTTTTATTTTTTATTTTTTTGGCAGGGGTGGAAAACAGAAAGCAAAGGTATGACATCTTAAAGGTTTATAAAGTTACTGGTGTGCCAGCTGTTCCTTATTGGGTCCTAGTTTCCTCCACTCCAACTTGGGTGTGATAGAATAACCTACCTCAGGGTAGGTAGGATGAAATGCGTAATTCGTGTGCAGGTTCTAGGAGAGCGCCTGGCCCAGAGTGCTCAGTGCACCCTGCATACCACGACCCTCACGTTCTTGTATTTCTCATCTGTCCTCACCACTGGCTGGTGCTGCCCCCTGGGCGTCTCCTGCCACGGGCCCTCAGTTTCCTCACTGGCACCCTCCATACAGACCTGTGCAGGGCCATCGTTGCATGAGCCAATTGAAGCTTTTGGTGGGAAAAGTGTCCAGGAGCCTTAACAGGTAAACTGACCTAACCGTTAAGTGTCTGCCTATATATTTATTGAATCACTGTACATATCTATTAAGAAATGTGAATATTTATAGTATTTCTGTATGTAGTGTCCATTTAAACATTACGTTTATCTAACCACTATAAGTGCATAACTTCACCAATTTTCAGAGAGATACCTATGTGTGTACATTTGCATATCTGTATCATTTCTCCACTTACAATTAATTTTAGCACTCTTCTACACTTCCTCATCTTTCTTTCAATATTTGTGTAACCACTATGTTTATCTGACCATTCTGTGTATTTATGCACAAAGATCACTAAACTCCTCTGCATTTCTACGAGGAGCACGGTAGATATGCGCTAACTTTCTCGCACAGACCGCACCGCCTACTCCCGCCATCTTGTGTAGACTACGCTGTATGCTACGTGCTTTACGTCACAGACATGCGCACCTCGCCCTGCGTGAGGACCGTAGCTGCGCATGCGCAGGCTGCCGCTTCCCGCCCGCTGCGCCTGAGGTGCTGCGCTGGAGCCGGCGGTCGTGAGCGGTCGTCTGCCGGCGAGCCGGGTGGCTGACGTGAACCCGGCTTTGTGGTTTGTACGTACAGACACTGTATTTAAACCCCGTTAGCTCCTCCCAGCTTCTGCATGATCGTTGTACGTATGTGTGTTTTCTTTTTTAGAAATAGCTACATCGACCTATAATTCACGTACCGCGCAATTCACTCACCCGAAGTGTACGAGTTAGGGTTTTCGGTGTCTCACCTTTACAGCCTTTCCTCACCTGGAAAAGGAACAGTTTAGGCCGGCGCGGTGGCTCACGCTGTAATCCCAGCACTCTGGAGGCAGGGGTGGGAGGATCACTTGAGCTCAGGAGCTTGAGACCAGCCTGAGCAAGAGCGAGACCCAGTCTCTACTAAAAATAGAAAGAAATTAAT
>NW_012150108.1:285572-290331 GCF_000956105.1 Propithecus coquereli | reverse complement strand
TTTTGACTGTCTCTTCCCTGATCTCTCTGTTCAACTGTCTGTGTCATTTGATATTACACCCATATGTTAAACTCCCATATGAAAGTGTATAAAAATAGGCTCCACTAATGTTTTTTTTTTGGAGACAGAGTCTCACTCTGTTGCTCGGACTAGAGTGCTGTGCCATCAGCCTAGCTCACAGCAACCTCAAACTCCTGGGCTCAAGTGATCTTCCTGCCTCAGCCTCCCAAGGAGCTGGGACTACAGATACGCACCATCATGCAAGCTAATTTTTTCTATTTTTAGTAGAGACGGGGTCTTGCTCTTGCTCAGGCTGATGTTGAACTCCTGATCTCAAGCCATCCATCCTCCCGCCTCGGCCTCCCAGAGTGCTAGGATTATAGGCGTGAGCACCCGGCCAGGCTCCACTAATTATTATTTTTGACAGTGGGACATAAATTATTTAGCAGTCTGACACAATTAAATTCAGGCAAGCATAGTTTTTGAAGCCAGTCTTTGAGCAGGTGGGCCCTTCTTCGCTGTCTCTTTTCTTGGTTCTCTCTGGTGAATTGGCTGGTCTGTGGTTTAGTTTATTGCTTTTAATTAAGAGGAACTGTTGCTTTCAAGAATGTCCTTAAGCTTGAACTTCTCTACAGTCTGTTTCAAATAAAATCAGTTCCTTTGGGCAGAGTTCAGAGCTTTCCTTTCTTACTGGCTGCCTTGCCCCCTGGATGATGTCTTGCTACTCAAAGAGCTGGGTGGATGTGGTAGCCTGCGTCTTCCTGGCTGGCTTCTCCTGGTGTGAGTCTTTGCCCTGCCAGTGAATTGGGCAAGGGTGATCAGAACTCCGGTATTCTTGGCCTGCTGCACCTAGGGTAGAGCTTCTACCCTGTGGGTCAAGGGAGTCCTCAACCTCTTGGCCACACTCACTAGGAATTTAGCCCCAGCTGCTCCCAGTGAAACACAGTAACCCTTGCCTGAGAGTTGAGGGGAAAGGAAGCCCCACCCTGGCTGCATCTGCCCAGGGAAGAGCTTCTGTGAGGCTGAGCTGGGGATGGGGAGTAGGGCAGGAGTGGGATGTGATTCAAATGCCACAGACTCTTGCTGCTCTACCAAGTTTTAGTAGAGTTTCTTGAATAAATGTTTCTACATTTGTTGTATGCTCTTAGGACAATTTCTAGAGACTTTAAATGATTGTTGTTGCAGGGTTTTTGTTCGTTTGTTTTTTGAGACAGGGTCTCACCTTTCTTACCCAGGCTGGAGTGCAGTGGCACGATCATAGCTCACTGCAACTTTGAACTCCTGGGATCAAATGATCCTCCTGCCTCAGCCTCCTTAGTAGCTAGGACTACAGGTATGTGCCACCACAAGTAGCTGATTTTTTTTTTTTTGTAGAGGTGGGGTCTCGCTATGTTGCCCTGGCTAGTCTCAAACTCCTGCCTCAAGCGATCCTCCCACCTTGGCCTCCCAAAGTGCTGGGAGGAAGTTGGGATCTGTGAGCCACCTGCCATGCCTATTGTAGTTTTTAAAACTAGTTCTCACCAGCTTTGCTGGTTTCCCTATGGAGCTCCTCACGCTGCCATACTGGAAGTGGAACTCCATGAGTGGCATTTCTTATCAAATGCTGTGGTCCTCACACACAGATCCTCAGAGAAAGGTCCTCAAGGTTGGCTCTGCACACAGGGCCCCTCCACACTGGGGAGGAGGGATTGTCATTGCATGTCATGTTTTAATTTAGCACCACATATATCCCCACTTTGATCCACAGTTCTTGCAGAGGTCTCTGTCCTCCCTGCTCTCCTGGATGGAATGGAATGGCATCTTAGATGATGCAGCCCATGGCGATACTGGCTCAGTAGCAGCCTGTTACACACGTGGCTCACTGGGCACCAGGGATTCCCCATGCACTCTGCTAACACCCTACCTTCCAAATCTTCTTACTTGTACTTCTCTTTTTTCATTCGCCTGTCCCTTCTTTAGGACATCCCTTCTCTCATGGGATAGGCAGAGCTTCTCCTAGGCTGGGGGATCCCAAGGGCACCCCTGGAGAGGAGGGTACACAGAGACAGTCCCTGGGCAGCCCCCAGCCAGACTGGCCTCCAGGCAGGAGAAGCGGAGCCAGCAGCGAAGGAAGCCTGTGCTCTGCAAGAAGCAGAGTCAGACGTCCTTCTGCACCGATGCGGGGAGGTCTCCTGGTCCTCGTGCTCCTCCAGAGCAGCCGGTGGGATGTTGTCGTACACCAGAGATCCCATCAGAAGGAACAGGCGCACAGGCCTGCCAGCCTAAGCACAGGTCGTGGGGCTCAAAGATCCCACCTCCCTCTGGCTGGCCGTCTCTGCGTGGCTCTGGGGTCTTGCTGCCCCAGGACGTAGAGATTCTGGTGACACAGAGCTGCCGTCTGGCCTGAGTCCCCCAGCTCGGCACCCACATCTGTCTTAGTTCATTGCCTCCCCGAGAGCCAGTGAGAGGCCTGGTCTGGTGAGATGTGCGCTCAGCTGTGGCCACGAGGGGCTGTCCAGGCCCCGCTCTCTGTGCGGTGCTGGGAGTGCGTCTGTTACACTTACGTGGGGCACACAGCACTGAGGGGATGGCCCGCAGCCCCATGGAGGCCACTGCTCCTTCTAAGGACCAACCGCTGTCTACACCCAAAGATGAAGGGCCATGTTTTGAACTACACAATGCATTGTAAGACAGACTCACAGAATCCACGTCCACATCTGTGAGGAAGGTGACATGACGCCCCCTCGGGACCAGGCAGAAAACCCCACTTTTCCCTCCCCCAGGTCCCCCTCCTCCCACTCCCACCGGGGTCCCTCCTGGGACGCTGCACCCCTCAGGGAACTCCATGTTCAGAGGCCACTCCACAGCACAGCCCTGGGCCCTCCTTGCGTATTCATTCCATAGTAAATCCACATTTATTAAGCACCAACTGTGTGTGCCTGGCCCTGAGTTGGTCCTGGCGTGCTTGAGGAGCCCTCTCTGAGATTGTTTCCGCATCTGTCAAATGGAGATGCACTCCGGGCTGCTGTGAGGACCGCTGCACTGAATCACAGTAAAGTACCAGTCTTTCCCAGAGCTGATGCCTGCAGGGTGCTCTGTGGTGAGCGCCGTGCCGAGGGCTCGCCCAGGGTCTGGTTGAGTGCTGGTGGCCATGCTGTGGCACAGGCGTCCCGGTTCCCCTTGTGCAGACAAGGGCTGTCCCGCCCCTG
The DNA here is from genome assembly GCF_000956105.1 of Propithecus coquereli. NCBI lineage: Eukaryota > Metazoa > Chordata > Mammalia > Primates > Indriidae > Propithecus > Propithecus coquereli. The sequence goes on along the minus strand of NW_012150108.1, from coordinate 287,143 downwards.
AGCAGCCCTGAGACAGGAAGGCAGGTGCCAAGCAAGGCTCCAGGGCTGGAGGCGAGGCTGGGAAAGCCCGAAGGGAGACTTTGGCCTTGCTCATCCCTTTCCCTGCCACTTCAGAAAGTCCGTGTCCTGGAGAGCCAAGGGCCAGCGTCCCTCCCCAAGAAGGCCTCCTGACGTGGGCGTCTCCTTTGTCCGCCTTCTCCGCTCCTCTGCTCTTTGTCCACTCTCCTGCGACAGGCGGTTGCTTCCCCCAACACTTCACCCCGAATCTGAGAGGTCCTAGGGAGGACAGAGCCTCCCACATCCCACAGCAGGGCACTGGGAACACCTTTGTGAGCGTCTGCGCTGCGCCTGACCCGGGCGCCGCCAAGGCTGGGGTCCTGTCACAGCCGCACGGGAGGTGCACCACTGGGCGCTGGAGTCCTGGGAGACTCCAGGGAGAGCGTCCACTGTGCTCGAACATGCCCGTCTGGGCCGGGACAGGTTGTAATTCAGGCACCAGGGAGAACTTTGGCCAGAGATGAGAGATTCTGAGGCCGATTTTCTGTCTTTGACCCAGCGATCTAGAGCTCAGGCCACAGGGCCGTCTCCCAGGGGCTGATGAGTGAACTCCTTCCATGAGGCGGGCAGAGGCGCCAAAACACCAACAAACTGCCCGGTGCTTGCTGCCGATGTGGGCGCCATCAGTGCTGCTGGGAACACCTCAGCCCGACCCTGCTCAGCGGACCCAGGAAGATGCCAACATCTGTGAAATCTGAGGCTGTCACATTGTTTTCTGTATATTTGGTGGGAAATTGTAATTGAAAACGATGAAGTAATAGCAGAGAGAGGGAGGGAGGGAGGGAGGGCGCACACACCTGGGAGGTGCTCAGAGCACACCTGGACTGCTCTGTGGTTCACAGTGGGGAGCGCCGCGCCAGACCAGAGGCTGACATCCAGAGGGGGCAGAGGCTTGACTTCAGGCCCTCAGCATCCGCATGAGGCTCTCAGGCGCTGCTCGCCCTCCCTGGGGAGATGAGAGAGAGAAGGACCAACACTGAGATCCACGTCTAGCCTGCTGTTATTTTTTTATAAATAAATAGAAACCCAAGCTCAGATGGACAACAGAACTGAGAAGAGAGTTAACAGGAAACAGCCGTGCCATCCAGGGTGGTGCAGCGCCTCTTGTTTCTCCACGTCGCTGCCAGTGACTTGATGTCTGGGGACCAAGAGAGCGTGAAGAGACCTCTGACCTCACCCTCGTGCTCGAGTGCTGGAGGTTGCTGGAGCTCTAACCAGTTCCTGTGCTGACTTTTACGTTCTGTGCATGAATCGTTGACGGTACTTCAGAGGCACGTCTGTGCGCTGATGGAAACTTGCGTAACCTCACAAGGCTGAGGGTGCTCAGCCTGCCGGCTCCCACCTGCCAGGCTGAGCTGCCTTGGTAGGGAGATTCCTTACTCCGCAGGGACCACCAGAGCCTCCTGGTTGCACAGCAGCTTTGCACAGAGAGCACTTGGCCCCAAGGAGCAGCACTGCACATTTCAAAGCCTTTTTCTCCTGCCTTCATCTTGGCCCTTTCCAGAACAGGCAAC